>NW_027438442.1:0-103000 GCF_000715075.1 Nicotiana tabacum | reverse complement strand
TGATAGCCCTGAATAATTTTAGGCGATCGGGGTCTGGGAGCCCGGACCCACTCGGAAGGCATGGGCTATAGCACAAGAAAATATGAGAATTGGGCGAAATTCTAGTTTTTTGGCCGTAAAACGAAAAATAACGAGGAACGGCCATGGAGGAGCGGTGACTATGGTTCCTTAGGTCGTATTTGATAGTCCGAAAATATTTTAGGCGATCGGGGTCCGGTTGCCCGGACCCACTAGGAAGGCGTGGGCTGTAGCACATGAAAATATGGGAATCGGGCGGAATTCTAGTTTTTTGGCTGTAAAATGCAAAACAACGAGGAACGGGCATGGCGGGGCATTGACTATGGTTCCTTAGGTCGTAGTTGATGGCCCTGAATAATTTTAGGCGATCAGGGTCCGGGAGCCCGGACCCACTCGGAAGGCATGGGCTAAGCTCACGAAAATATGGGAATCGGGCGAAATTCTAGTTTTTTGGCCGTAAAATGCAAAACAACGAGGAATGGCCACGGCGGAGCGGTGACTATGGTTTCTTAGGTCGTATTTGATAGCTCAACGAGGAACGGCCATGGTGGGGCGGTGACTGTAATTCCTTAGGTCGTATTTGATGGCCCCGAATAATTTTAGGCGATCGGGGTCCGGGAGCCAGGACCCACTCGGAAGGCATGGGCTATAGCACACGAAAATATGAGAATCGGGCGAAATTTAGTTTTTTTGCCGTAAAATGCAAAACAACGAGGAACGACTATGACTGGGAGGTGACTATGGTTCCTTAGGTCGTATTTGATGGCCCGTAATAATTTTAGGCGATCGGGGTCCGGGGGCACGGACCCACTCTGAAGGTGTGGGCAATAGCACACGAAAATATGGGAATCGGGAGGAATTCTAGTTTTTTGGCCGTAAAACACAAAACAACGAGGAACGGCCATGGCGGGGCGGTGACTATGGTTCCTTACGTTGTATTTGATGGCCCCGAATAATTTTAAGCGATCGGGGTCCGGGAGCCCGGACCCACTCGGAAGGCATGGGCTAAGCTCACGAAAATATGGGAATCGGGCGAAATTCTAGTTTTTTGGCCGTAAAATGCAAAATAACGAGGAACGGCCACGGCGGGGCAGTGACTATGGTTCCTTAGGTTGTATTTGATGGCCCGGAATAATTTTAGGCGATCGGGGTCCGGGGGGCCAAACCCACTCAGAAGGCGTGGGCTATAGCACACAAATATTTAGGAATCGGGTAGAATTTTAGTTTTTTGGTCGTAAAAAGCAAAACAACGAGGAAAGGTCATGGATGGGCGGTGATTATGGTTCCTTAGGTCTTATTTGATAGCTCGGAAATATTTTAGGCGATCGGGGTCCGGGGGGCGCGGAACCCACTAGGAAGGCGTGGGCTGCACACGAATATATGGGAATCAGGCGGAATTCTAGATTTTTGGCCGTAAAACGCAAAACAATGAGGAACGGCCTTGGAGGGGCGGTGACTATGGTTCCTTAGGTCATATTTGATGGCATGGAAAAATGTTAGGCAATCCGGTTTCAGGGGACCCGGGCCCACTCGGAAGGCATGGGCTTGAGCACCCGAAAATATGGGAATCTGGCGGAATTCTAGTTTTTTGGTAGTAAAAAGCAAAACAACGAGGAATGGTCATGGCGAGGTGGTGTCTATTGTTCCTTAGGTCGTATTTGATAGCCCAAATAAATTTTAGGCGATCAAGGTCCGGGGGGCCCGAACCCACTCGGAAGACATGGGATATAGCTTACGAAAATATGGCAATCAAGCGAAATTCTAGTTTTTTGGACGTAAAAAGGAAAAAAACGAGGAACGGTCATAGCGGGGAGGTGACTATGGTTCCTTAGGTCGTATTTGATGGCCTGAAAAAATTTTAGGCGATCCGGGTCCGGGGACCCGGACCCACTTAGAAGGCGTGGGTTTAGCACATGAAAATATGAGAATCGAAAAGAATTCTAGTTTTTTGGCTGTAAAATGCAAAATAACGAGGAACGGCCACGACGGGGCAGTGACTATGGTTCCTTAGGTTGTATTTGATGGCCCGAAATAATTTTAGGCGATCGGGGTCCGGGGGCACGGACCCAATCTGAAGGCGTGGGCAATAGCACACGAAAATATGGGAATCGGGAGGAATTCTAGTTTTATGGCCGTAAAACGCAAAACAACGAGGAACGGCCATGGCGGGGCGGTGACTATGGTTCCTTAGGTTGTATTTGATGGCCCTGAATAATTTTAGGCGATCGGGGTCCGGGAGCCCGGACCCACTCGGAAGGCATGGGTTATAGCACACGAAAATATGGGAATCGGGCAAAATTCTAGTGTTTTTGCCGTAAAACGCAAAACAACAAGGAACGGCCACGACTAGGCGGTGACTATGGTTCCTTAGGTCGTATTTGATGGCCCCGAATAATTTTAGGCGATAGTGGTCTGGGGGCACGGAGCCACTCGGAAGGCGTGGGATATAGCACACGAAAATATGGGAATTGGGCGAAATTCTAGTTTTTTGGCCGTAAAACGAAAAATAACGAGGAACGGCCATGGAGGAGCGGTGACTATGGTTCCTTAGGTCGTATTTGATAGCCCCAAAATATTTTAGGCGATCGGGGTCCGGGAGCTCGAACCCACTCGGAAGGCATGGGCTATATGCTCACGAAAATATGGGAATCGCGCAAAATTCTAGTTTTTTGGCCGTAAAATGCAAAACAACGAGGAACGTCCACGGCAGAGCGGTGACTATGGTTCCTTAGGTCTTATTTGATGGCTCGAAAAAAGTTTAGTCGATCAGTGTACGGGGGGCCTGGTTCCACTCGGAAGGCGTGGGCTATAGCACACGAATATATGGGAATCGGGCGGAATTCTAGTGTTTTGGCCGTAAAATGCAAAACAATGAGGAACGGCCATGGCGGGACAGTGACTATGGTTCATTAGGTCGTATTTGATGGCCCCGAATAATTTTAGGCGATCAGGGTCTGGGAGCCCGGACCCACTCGGAAGGCATGGGCTATAGCACACGAAAATATGGGACTAGGGCGAAATTCTAGCTTTTTGGTCGTAAAACGCAAAATAACGAGGAACGGCCATGGAGGGGCGGTGACTATGGTTCCTTAGGTCGTATTTGATAGCCCGAAAATATTTTAGGCGATCGGGGTCCGGTGGCCGGGACCCACTAGGAAGGCGTGGGCTGTAGCACATGAAAATATGGGAATCGGGCGGAATTCTAGTTTTTTGGCCGTAAAATTCAAAACAACGACGAACGGCCATGGCAGGGCGGTGACTATGGTTCCTTAGGTCGTATTTGATGGCTCGTAAAAAGTTTAGTCGATCGGGGTACGGGGGCCCGGTCCCACTCGGAAGGCATGGGCTATAGCACACGAATATATGGGAATCGGGCGGAATTCTAGTGTTTTGGCCGTAAAATGCAAAACAACGAGGAACGGCCATGGCGGGACGGTGACTATGGTTCCTTAGGTCGTATTTGATAGCCCTGAATAATTTTAGGCGATCGGGGTCTGGGAGCCCGGACCCACTCGGAAGGCATGGGCTATAGCACACGAAAATATAGGAATTGGGCGAAATTTTAGTTTTTTGGCCGTAAAACGAAAAATAACGAGGAACGGCCATGGAGGAGCGGTAACTATGGTTCCTTAGGTCGTATTTGATAGCCCGGAAATATTTTAGGCGATCGGGGTCCGGTGGCCCGGACCCACTAGGAAGGCGTGGGCTGTAGCACATGAAAATATGGGAATCGGGCGGAATTCTAGTTTTTTAGCTGTAAAATGCAAAACAACGAGGAACGGACTTGGCGGGGCATTGATTATGGTTCCTTAGGTCGTAGTTGATGGCCCTGAATAATTTTAGGCGATCAGCCCGGACCCACTCAGAAGGCATGGGCTAAGCTCACGAAAATATGGGAATCGGGCGAAATTCTAGTTTTTTGGCCGTAAAATGCAAAACAACGAGGAATGGCCACGGCGGAGCGGTGACTATGGTTTCTTAGGTCGTATTTGATAGCTCAACGAGGAACAGCCATGGTGGGGCAGTGACTGTAGTTCCTTAGGTCGTATTTGTTGGCCCCGAATAATTTTAGGCGATCGGGGTCCGGGAGCCCGGACCCACTCGGAAGGCATGGGCTATAGCACACAAAAATATGGGAATCGGGCGAAATTCTAGTTTTTTTGCCGTAAAATGCAAAACAACGAGGAACGACCATGACTGGGAGGTGACTATGGTTCCTTAGGTCATATTTGATGGCCCGTAATAATTTTAGGCGATCGGGGTTCGGGGGCACGGACCCACTCTGAAGGTGTAGGCAATAGCACACGAAAATATGGGAATCAGGAGGAATTCTAGTTTTTTGGCCGTAAAACACAAAACAACGAGGAACGGCCATGGCGGGGCAGTGACTTTGGTTCCTTAGGTTGTATTTGATGGCCCCGAATAATTTTAGGCTATCGGGGTCCGGGAGCCCGGACCCACTCGAAAGGCATGGGCTAAGCCCACGAAAATATGGGAATCAGGCGAAATTCTAGTTTTTTGGCCGTAAAATGCAAAACAACGAGGAACGGCCACGGCGGAGCGGTGACTATGGTTCCTTAGGTCATATTTGATAGCTCGAAAAAAGTTAAGTCGATCGGGGCATGGGGGGGCCGGTCCCACTCGGAATGCGTGGGCTATAGAACACGAATATATGGGAATCGGGCGGAATTCTAGTGTTTTGGCGGTAAAACGCAAAACAACGAGGAACGGCCATGGTGGGGCAGTGACTGTAGTTCCTTAGGTCGTATTTGATGGCCCCGACTAATTTTAGGCGATCAGGGTCTGGGAGCCCGGACCCACTCGGAAGGCATGGGCTATAGCACACGAAAATATGGGACTTGGGCGAAATTCTAGTTTTTTGGCCGTAAAACGCAAAATAACGAGGAACGGCCATGGAGGGGCGGTGACTATGGTTCCTTAGGTCGTATTTGATAGCCCGAAAATATTTTAGGCGATCGGGGTCCGGTGGCCCGGACCCACTAGGAAGGCGTGGGCACAGCACATGAAAATATTGGAATCGGGCGGAATTCTAGTTTTTTGGCCGTAAAATTCAAAACAACGAGGAACGGCCATGGCAGGGTGGTGACAATGGTTCCTTAGGTCGTATTTGATGGCTCGGAAAAAGTTTAGTCGATCGAGGTACGGGGGCCCGGTCCCACTCGGAAGGCATGGGCTATAGCACACGAATATATGGGAATCGGGCGGAATTCTAGTGTTTTGGCCGTAAAATGCAAAACAACGAGGAATGGCCATGGCATGGCGGTGACTATGGTTCCATAGGTCGTATTTGATAGCCTTTAATAATTTTAGGCGATCGGGGTCTGGGAGCGCGGACCCACTCGGAAGGCATGGGCTATAGCACACGAAAATATAGGAATTGGGCGAAATTCTAGTGTTTTGGCCGTAAAACGAAAAATAACGAGGAACAGCCATGGAGGAGCGGTGACTATGGTTCCTTAGGTCGTATTTGATAGCCCGGAAATATTTTAGGTGATCGGGGTCCGGTGGCCCGGACCCACTAGGAAGGCGTGGTCTGTAGCATATGAAAATATGGGAATCGGGCGGAATTCTAGTTTTTTGGCTGTAAAATGCAAAACAATGAGGAACGGACATGGCGGGGCATTGACTATGGTTCCTTAGGTCGTAGTTGATGGCCCTGAATAATTTTAGGCGATCAGGGTCCGGGAGCCCAGACCCACTCGGAAGGCATGGGCTAAGCTCACGAAAATATGGGAATCGGACGAAATTCTAGTTTTTTGGCCGTAAAATGCAAAACAACGAGGAATGGCCACGGCGGAGCAGTGACTATGGTTTCTTAGGTCGTATTTGATAGCTCAACGAGGAACGGCCAAGGTGGGGTAGTGACTGTAGTTCCTTAGGTCGTATTTGATGGCCCCGAATAATTTTAGGCGATCGGGGTCCGGGAGCCCGGACCCACTCTGAAGGCATGTGCTATAGCACACGAAATAATGGGAATCGGGCGAAATTCTAGTATTTTTGCCGTAAAATGCAAAACAACGAGGAACGACCATGACTGGGAGGTGACTATGGTTCCTTAGGTCGTATTTGATGGCCCGTAATAATTTTAGGCGATCGGGGTCCGGGGGCACGGACCCACTCTGAAGGTGTGGGCAATAGCACACGAAAATATGGGAATCGGGAGGAATTCTAGTTTTTTGGCCGTAAAACACAAAACAACGAGGAACGGCCATGGCGGGGCAGTGACTTTGGTTCCTTAGGTTGTATTTGATGGCCCCGAATAATTTTAGGCTATCGGGGTCCGGGAGCCCGGACCCACTCGAAAGGCATGGGCTAAGCCCACGAAAATATGGGAATCGGGCGAAATTCTAGTTTTTTGGCCGTAAAATGCAAAACAACGAGGAACGGCCACGGCGGAGCGGTGAGTATGGTTCCTTAGGTCATATTTGATAGCTCGAAAAAAGTTACGTCGATCGGGGCACGGGGGGGCCGGTCCCACTCGGAATGCGTGGGCTATAGAACACGAATATATGGGAATCGGGCGGAATTCTAGTGTTTTGGCGGTAAAACGCAAAACAACGAGGAACGGCCATGGTGGGGCAGTGACTGTAGTTCCTTAGGTCGTATTTGATGGCCCCGACTAATTTTAGGCGATCAGGGTCTGGGAGCCCGGACCCACTCGGAAGGCATGGGCTATAGCACACGAAAATATGGGACTTGGGCGAAATTCTAGTTTTTTGGCCGTAAAACGCAAAATAACGAGGAACGGCCATGGAGGGGCGTTAACTATGGTTCCTTAGGTCGTATTTGATAGCCCGAAAATATTTTAGGCGATCGGGGTCCGGTGGCCCGGACCCACTAGGAAGGCGTGGGCTGTAGCACATGAAAATATGGGAATCGGGCGGAATTCTAGTTTTTTAGCTGTAAAATGCAAAACAACGAGGAACGGACTTGGCGGGGCATTGATTATGGTTCCTTAGGTCGTAGTTGATGGCCCTGAATAATTTTAGGCGATCAGCCCGGACCCACTCAGAAGGCATGGGCTAAGCTCACGAAAATATGGGAATCGGGCGAAATTCTAGTTTTTTGGCCGTAAAATGCAAAACAACGAGGAATGGCCACGGCGGAGCGGTGACTATGGTTTCTTAGGTCGTATTTGATAGCTCAACGAGGAACAGCCATGGTGGGGCAGTGACTGTAGTTCCTTAGGTCGTATTTGTTGGCCCCGAATAATTTTAGGCGATCGGGGTCCGGGAGCCCGGACCCACTCGGAAGGCATGGGCTATAGCACACGAAAATATGGGAATCGGGCGAAATTCTAGTTTTTTTGCCGTAAAATGCAAAACAACGAGGAACGACCATGACTGGGAGGTGACTATGGTTCCTTAGGTCATATTTGATGGCCCGTAATAATTTTAGGCGATCGGGGTCCGGGGGCACGGACCCACTCTGAAGGTGTGGGCAATAGCACACGAAAATATGGGAATCGGGAGGAATTCTAGTTTTTTGGCCGTAAAACACAAAACAACGAGGAACGGCCATGGCGGGGCAGTGACTTTGGTTCCTTAGGTTGTATTTGATGGCCCCGAATAATTTTAGGCTATCGGGGTCCGGGAGCCCGGACCCACTCGAAAGGCATGGGCTAAGCCCACGAAAATATGGGAATCGGGCGAAATTCTAGTTTTTTGGCCATAAAATGCAAAACAACGAGGAACGGCCACGGCGGAGCGGTGACTATGGTTTCTTAGGTCATATTTGATAGCTCGAAAAAAGTTAAGTCGATCGGGGCACTGGGGGGACGGTCCCACTCGGAATGCGTGGGCCATAGAACACGAATATATGGGAATCGGGTGGAATTCTAGTGTTTTGGCAGTAAAACGCAAAACAACGAGGAATGGCCATGGTGGGGCAGTGACTGTAGTTCCTTAGGTCGTATTTGATGGCCCCGACTAATTTTAGGAGATCAGGGTCTGGGAGCCCGGACCCACTCGGAAGGCATGGGCTATAACACACGAAAATATGGGACTTGGGCGAAATTCTAGTTTTTTGGCCGTAAAACGCAAAATAACGAGGAACGGCCATGGAGGGGCGGTGACTATGGTTCCTTAGGTCGTATTTGATAGCCCGAAAATATTTTAGGCGATCGAGGTCCGGTGGCCCGGACCCACTAGGAAGGCGTGGGCACAGCACATGAAAATATTGGAATCGGGCGGAATTCTAATTTTTTGGCCGTAAAATTCAAAACAACGAGGAAAGGCCATGGCAGGGCGGTGACTATGTTCCTTAGGTCGTATTTGATGGCTCGGAAAAAGTTTAGTCGATCGGGGTACGGGGGCCCGGTCCCACTCGGAAGGCATGGGCTATAGCACACGAATATATGGGAATCGGGCGGAATTCTAGTGTTTTGGCCGTAAAATGCAAAACAACGAGGAATGGCCATGGCATGGCGGTGACTATGGTTCCATAGGTCGTATTTGATAGCCTTTAATAATTTTAGGCGATCGGGGTCTGGGAGCGCGGACCCACTCGGAAGGCATGGGCTATAGCACACGAAAATATAGGAATTGGGCGAAATTCTAGTGTTTTGGCCGTAAAACGAAAAATAACGAGGAACAGCCATGGAGGAGCGGTGACTATGGTTCCTTAGGTCGTATTTGATAGCCCGAAAATATTTTAGGTGATCGGGGTCCGGTGGCCCGGACCCACTAGGAAGGCGTGGTCTGTAGCATATGAAAATATGGGAATTGGGCGGAATTCTAGTTTTTTGGCTGTAAAATGCAAAACAACGAGGAACGGACATGGCGGGGCATTGACTATGGTTCCTTAGGTCGTAGTTGATGGCCCTGAATAATTTTATGCGATCAGGGTCCGGGAGCCCGGACCCACTCGGAAGGCATGGGCTAAGCTCACGAAAATATGGGAATCGGGCGAAATTCTAGTTTTTTGGCCGTAAAATGCAAAACAATGAGGAATGGCCACGGCGGAGCGGTGACTATAGTTTCTTAGGTCGTATTTGATAGTTCAACGAGGAACGGCCATGGTGGGGTAGTGACTGTAGTTCCTTAGGTCGTATTTGATGGCCCCGAATAATTTTAGGCGATCGGGGTCCGGGAGCCCGGACCCACTCTGAAGGCATGTGCTATAGCACACGAAAATATGGGAATCGGGCAAAATTCTAGTTTTTTTGCCGTAAAATGCAAAACAACGAGGAACGACCATGACTGGGAGGTGACTATGGCTCCTTAGATCGTATTTGATGGCCCGTAATAATTTTAGGCGATCGGGGTCCGGGGGCACGGACCCACTCTGAAGGTGTGGGCAATAGCACACGAAAATATGGGAATCGGGAGGAATTCTAGTTTTTTGGCCGTAAAACACAAAACAACGAGGAACGGCCATGGCGGGGCAGTGACTATGGTTCCTTAGGTTGTATTTGATGGCCCCGAATAATTTTAGGCTATCGGGGTCCGGGAGGCCGGACCCACTCGAAAGGCATGGGCTAAGCTCACGAAAATATGGGAATTGGGCGAAATTCTAGTTTTTTGGCCGTAAAATGCAAAACAACGAGGAATGGCCACGACGGAGCGGTGACTATGGTTCCTTAGGTCATATTTGATAGCTCAAAAAAAGTTAAGTCGATCGGGGCACGGGGGGCCGGTCCCACTCGGAATGCGTGGGCTATAGCACATGAATATATGGGAATCGGGCGGAAATCTAGTGTTTTGGCCATAAAACGCAAAACAACGAGGAACGGCCATTGTGGGGCGGTGACTGTAGTTCCTTAGGTCATTTTTGATGGCCCCAAATAATTTAAGGCGATCAGGGTCCGGGAGCCCGGACCCACTCGGAAGGCATGGGCTATAGCACATGAATATATGGGAATCGGGCGGAATTCTAGTGTTTTGGCCGTAAAATGCAAAACAACGAGGAACGGCCATGGCGGGGCGGTGACTATGGTTCCTTAGGTCGTATTTGATGGCCCTGAATAATTTTAGGCGATCGGGGTCTGGGAGCCCGGACCCACTCGGAAGGCATGGGCAATAGCACACGAAAATATGGGAATCGGGCGAAATTCTACTTTTTTTGCCGTAAAATGCAAAACAACGAGGAACGACCATGACTGGGAGGTGACTATGGTTCCTTAGGTCGTATTTGATGGCCCGGAATAATTTTAGGCGATCGGGGTCCGGGGGCACGGACCTACTCTGAAGGTGTGGGCAATAGCACACGAAAATATGGGAATCGGGAGGAATTCTAATTTTTTGGCCGTAAACCACTAAACAACGAGGAACGTCCATGGCGGGGCGGTGACTATGGTTCCTTAGGTTGTATTTGATGGCTCGGAAAAAGTTTAGTCGATCAGGGTATGGGGGGCCCGGTTCCACTCGGAAGGCGTGGGCTATAGCACACGAATATATGGGAGTCGGGCGAAATTCTAGTGTTTTGGCCGTAAAATGCAAAACAACGAGGAATGGACATGGCATGGCGATGACTATGGTTCATTAGGTCGTATTTGATGGCCCAAATAATTTTAGGCGATCGGGGTCTGGGAGCCCGGACCCACTCGGAAGGCATGGGCTATAGCACACGAAAATATGGGACTTGGGCGAAATTCTAGTTTTTTGTCCGTAAAATGCAAAATAACAAGGAACAACCATGGTGGGGCAGTGACTATGGTTCCCTAGGTCGTATTTGATAGCCTGGAAATATTTTAGGCGATCGGGGTCCGGTGGCCCGGACCCACTAGGAAGGCGTGGGCTATAGCACACGAAAATATGGGAATCGGGCGAAATTCTAGTTTTTTGGCCGTAAAACGCAAAACAACGAGGAACGGCCATGGTGGGGCGGTGACTGTAGTTCCTTAGGTCGTATTTGATGGCCCCGAATAATTTTAGGCGATCGGGGTCTGGGAGCTCGAACCCACTCGGAAGGCATGGGCTATATGCTCACGAAAATATGGGAATCGAGCAAAATTCTAGTTTTTTGGCCGTAAAATACAAAACAACGAGGAACGTCCACGGCAGAGTGGTGACTATGGTTTCTTAGGTCGTATTTGATGGCTCGGAAAACGTTTAGTCGATCGGGGTACGGGGGGCCCGGTTCCACTCGGAAGGCGTGGGCTATGCACACGAATATATGGGAATCAGGCGGAATTCTAGTGTTTTGGCCGTAATATTCAAAAGAACGAGGAACGGCCATGGCGGGGTGGTGACTATGGTTCATTAGGTCGTATTTGATGGCCCAAATAATTTTAGGCGATCGGGATCTGGGAGCCCGGACCCACTCGGAAGGCATGGGCTATAGCACATGAAAATATGGGAATCGGGCGAAATTCTAGTTTTTTGGCTGTAAAACGCAAAATAACAAGGAACGGCCATGGAGGGGCAGTGACTATGGTTCCTTAGGTCGTATTTGATAGTCCGGAAATATTTTTAGCACACGAAAATATGGGAATCGGGCGAAATTCTAGTTTTTTGGCTGTAAAATGCAAAACAAAGAAGAACGGCCATGGCTGGGCAGTGATTATGGTTCCTTGGGTTGTATTTGATGGCCCCGAATAATTTTAGGCGATCAGGGTCCTGGAGCCGGACCCACTCGGAAGGTATGGGCTATAGCTCACGAAAATATGGGAATCGGGCGAACTTCTGGTTTTTTGGCTGTAAAATGCAAAACAACTAGGAACGGCCACGGCGGAGCGGTGACTATGGCTCCTTATGTCGTATTTGATAGCTCGAAAAAAGTTTAGTCGATCGGGGTACGTGGGGCCCTGAACCTACTTAGAAGGCATGGGCTTAGCACATGAAAATATGGGAATCGGGCAGAATTCTAGTGTTTTGGACGTGAAATGCAAAACAACGAGGAACGGCCATGGTGGGGCGGTGACTGTAATTCCTTAGGTCGTATTTGATGGCCCCGAATAATTTTAGGCGATCGGGGTCCGGGAGCCCGGACCCCCTCGGAAGGCATGGCCTATAGCACATGAAAATATGGGAATCGGGCGAAATTCTCCTTTTTTGCCGTAAAATGCAAAACAACGAGGAACGACCATGACTGGGAGGTGACTATGGATCCTTAGGACGTATTTGATGGCCCCGAATAATTTTAGGCGATCGGGGTCTGGGAGCCCAGAACCACTCGGAAGGCATAGGCTGTAGCACACGAATATATGGGAATCGGGCGGAATTCTAGTGTTTTGGCCGTAAAACGCAAAACAACGAGGAACGGCCATGGTGGGGCGGTGCCTGTAGTTCCTTAGGTCGTATTTGATGGCCCCGAATAATTTAAGGCTATCAAGGTCCGGGAGCCCGGACCCACTAGGAAGGCATGGGCTATAGCACACGAAAATATGGGAATCGGGCGAAATTCTAGTTTTTTGGCCGTAAAATGCAAAACAACGAGGAACGGCCACGTCAGGGTGGTGACTATGGTTCCTTAGGTCGTATTTGATGGCTCGAAAAAAGTTTAGTCGATCGGGGTACGGGGGCCCGATCCCACTCGGAAGGCATGGGCTATAGCACATGAATATATGGGAATCGGGCGGAATTCTAGTGTTTTGGCCGTAAAATGCAAAACAATGAGGAACGGCCATGGAGGGGTGGTGGCTATGGTTCCTTAGGTCGTATTTGATGGCCCTGAATAATTTTAGGCGATCGGGGTCTGGGAGCCCGGACCCACTCGGAAGGCATGGGCTATAGCATACGAAAATATGGGAATTGGGCGAAATTCTAGTTTTTTGGCCGTAAAACGCAAAATAACGAGGAACAGCCATGGAGAGGCGGTGACTATGGTTTCTTAGGACGTATTTGATAGCCCGGAAATATTTTAGGCGATCGGGGTCCCGTGGCCCGAAACCACTAGGAAGGCGTGGGCTTTAGCACACAAAAATATGGGAATCAGGCGGAATTCTAGTTTTTTGGCTTTAAAATGCAAAACAATGAGGAACGGCCATGGCGGGGTAGTTACTATGGTTCCTTAGGTCATATTTTATGGCCTCGAATAATTTTAGGCGATCAGGGTCCGGGAGCCCGGACCCACTCGGAAGGCATGGGCTATAGCTCACGAAAATATGGGAATCGGGCGAAATTCTAGTTTTTTGGCCGTAAAATGCAAAACAACGAGGAACGGCCACGGCGGAGCAGTGACTATGGTTCCTTAGGTCGTATTTGATAGCTCGGAAAAGGTTTAGTCGATCGGGGTACGGGGGGCCCGGTCCCACTCGGAAGGCGTGGGCTATAGCACACGCATATATGGGAATCGGGCGGAATTATAGTGTTTTGGCCGTAAAATGCAAAACAACGAGGAACGGCCATGGTGGGGCGGTGACTGTAGTTCCTTAGGTCGTATTTGATGGCCCCCAATAATTTTAGGCGATCGGGGTCCGGGAGCCCGGACCCCCTCGGAAGGCATGGCCTATAGCACATGAAAATATGGGAATCGGGCGAAATTCTAGTTTTTTGTCCGTAAAATGCAAAACAACGAGGAACGGCCATGGAAGGGCGGTGACTATGGTTCCATAGGTCGTATTTGATGGCTCGGAAAAAGTTTAGTCGATCGGGGTACGGGGGCCCGGTCCCACTCGGAAGGCATGGGCGCACACGAATATATGGGAATCGGGCGGAATTCTAGTGTTTTTGCCGTAAAATGCAAAACAACGAGGAACGGCCATGGCGGGGCGGTGACTATGGTTCCTTAGATCATATTTGATGGCCCTAAATAATTTTAGGCGATCGGGGTTTGGGAGCCCGGACCCACTCGGAAGGCATGGGCTATAGAACACGAAAATATGGGATTTGGGCGAAATTCTAGTTTTTTGGCCGTAAAACGAAACATAACGAGGAACGGCCATGGAGGAGCAGTGACTATGGTTCCATAGGTCGTATTTGATAGCCCGAAAATATTTTAGACGATCAGGGTCCGGTGGCTCGGACCCACTAGGAAGGCGTGGGCTACAGCACATTAAAATATGGGAATCGGGCGGAATTCTAGTTTTTTGGCTGTAAAATGCAAAACAACGATGAACGGACATGGCGGGGCATTGACTATGGTTCCTTTGGTCATATTTGATGGCCCTGAATAATTTTAGGCGATTAGGGTCCGGGAGCCCGGAACCCCTCGGAAGGCATGGGCTAAGCTCACGAAAATATGGGAATCAGGCGAAATTCTAGTTTTTTTGTCCGTAAAATGCAAAACAACGAGGAACGGCCACAGCGTAGCGGTGACTATGGTTCCTTAGGTCGTATTTGATAGCTCGGAAAAGGTTTAGTCGATCGGGGCACGGGGGCCCGGTCCCACTCGGAATGCGTGGGCTATAGCACACGAATATATGGGAATCGGGAGGAATTCTAGTGTTTTGGACGTGAAATGCAAAACAACGAGGAACGGCCATGGTGGGGCGGTGACTGTAATTCCTTAGGTCGTATTTGATGGCCCCGAATAATTTTAGGCGATCGGGGTCCGGGAGCCCGGACCCCCTCGGAAGGCATGGCCTATAGCACATGAAAATATGGGAATCGGGCGAAATTCTCCTTTTTTGCCGTAAAATGCAAAACAACGAGGAACGGCCACGACTGGGAGGTGACTATGGATCCTTAGGACGTATTTGATGTCCCCAAATAATTTTAGGCGATCGGGGTCTGGTAGCCCGGACCCACTCGGAAGGCATGGGCTATAGCACACGAATATATGGGAATCGGGCGGAATTCTAGTGTTTTGGCCGTAAAACGCAAAACAACGGGGAACGTCCATGGTGGGGCGGTGACTGTAGTTCCTGAGGTCATATGTGATGGCCCCGAATAATTTAAGACGATCAAGGTCCGGGAGCCCGGACCCACTAGGAAGGCATGGGCTATAGCACACGAAAATATGGGAATCGGGCGAAATTCTAGTTTTTTGTCCGTAAAGTGCAAAACAACGAGGAACGACCATGGAAGGGCGGTGACTATGGTTCCATAGGTCATATTTGATGGCTCGGAAAAAGTTTAGTCGATCGGGGTACGGGGGCCCGGTCCCACTCGGAAGGCATGGGCGCACACGAATATATGGGAATCGGGCGGAATTCTAGTGTTTTTGCCATAAAATGCAAAACAACGAGGAACGGCCATGGAGGGGCGGTAACTATGGTTCCTTAGATCATATTTGATGGCCCTAAATAATTTTAGGCGATCGGGGTTTGGGAGCCCGGTCCCACTCGGAAAGCATGGGCTATAGAACACGAAAATATGGGATTTGGGGGAAATTCTAGTTGTTTGGCCGTAAAACGAAACATAACGAGGAACGGCCATGGAGGGGCAGTGACTATGGTTCCTTAGGTCGTATTTGATAGCCCGGAAATATTTTAGGCGATCGGGGTCTGGTGGCCCGGACCCACTAGGAAGGCGTGGGCTACAGCACATTAAAATATGGGAATCGGGCGGAATTCTAGTTTTTTTGCGGTAAAATGCAAAGCAACGAGGAACGGACGTGGCGGGGCATTGACTATGGTTCCTTTGGTCATATTTGATGGCCCTGAATAATTTTAGGCGATTAGGGTCCGGGAGCCCGGACCCACTCGGAAGGCATGGGCTAAGCTCACGAAAATATGGGAATCGGGCGAAATTCTAGTTTTTTTGTCCGTAAAATGCAAAACAACGAGGAACGGCCACGGCGTAGCGGTGACTATGGTTCCTTAGGTACTATTTGATAGCTCGGAAAAGGTTTAGTCGATCGGGGCACGGGGGCCCGGTCCCACTCGGAATGCATGGGCTATAGCACACGAATATATGGGAATCGGGCGGAATTCTAGTGTTTTGGCCGTAAAATGCAAAACAACGAGGAACGGCCATGGTGGGGCGGTGACTGTAATTCCTTAGGTAGTATTTGATGGCCCCGAATAATTTTAGGCGATCGGGGTCCGGGAGCCCGGACCCCCACGGAAGGCATGGCCTATAGCACATGAAAATATCGGAATCGGGCGAAATTCTACTTTTTTTTCCGTAAAATGCAAAACAACGAGGAACGGCCACGACTGGGAGGTGACTATGGTTCCTTAGGTCGTATTTGATAGCTCGGAAAAGGTTTAGTCGATCGGGGCACGGGGGCCCGGTCCCACTCGGAATGCGTGGGCTATAGCACACGAATATATGGGAATCGGGCAGAATTCTAGTGTTTTGGCCGTAAAATGCAAAACAACGAGGAACGGCCATGGTGGGGCGGTGACTGTAATTCCTTAGGTAGTATTTGATGGCCCCGAATAATTTTAGGCGATCGGGGTCCGGGAGCCCGGACCCCCTCGGAAGGCATGGCCTATAGCACATGAAAATATGGGAATCGGGCGAAATTCTCCTTTTTTGCCGTAAAATGCAAAACAACGAGGAACGGCCACGACTGGGAGGTGACTATGGATCCTTAGGACGTATTTGATGTCCCCGAATAATTTTAGGCGATCGGGGTCTGGTAGCCCGGACCCACTCGGAAGGCATGGGCTATAGCACACGAATATATGGGCATCGGGCGGAATTCTAGTGTTTTGGCCGTAAAACGCAAAACAACGGGGAACGTCCATGGTGGGGCAGTGACTGTAGTTCCTTAGGTCATATTTGATGGCCCCGAATAATTTAAGGCGATCAAGGTCCGGGAGCCCGGACCCACTATGAAGGCATGGGCTATAGCACACGAAAATATGAGAATCGGGCTAAATTCTAGTTTTTTGGCCGTAAAATGCAAAACAACGAGGAACGGCCACGTCAGGGCAGTGACTATGGTTCCTTAGGTCGTATTTGATGGCTCGGAAAAAGTTTAGTCGATCGGGGTACGGGGGGCCCGGTTCCACTCGGAAGGCGTGGGCTATAGCACACGAATATATGGGAATCGGGCGGAATTCTAGTGTTTTGGCCGTAATATTCAAAAGAACGAGGAACGGCCATGGCGGGGTGGTGACTATGGTTCATTAGGTCGTATTTGATGGCCCAAATAATTTTAGGCGATCGGGGTCTGGGAGCCCGGACCCACTCGGAAGGCATGGGCTATAGCACACGAAAATATGGGAATCGGGCGAAATTCTAGTTTTTTGGCTGTAAAACACAAAATAACAAGGAACGGCCATGGAGGGGCAGTGACTATGGTTCCTTAGGTCGTTTTTGATAGCCCGAAAATATTTTTAGCACACAAAAATATGGGAATTGGGCGAAATTCTTGTTTTTTGGCGGTAAAATGCAAAACAACGAAGAACGGCCATGGCGGGGCAGTGATTATGGTTCCTTGGGTTGTATTTGATGGCCCCGAATAATTTTAGGCGATCAGGGTCCGGGAGCCCGGACCCACTCGGAAGGTATGGGCTATAGCTCACGAAAATATGGGAATCGGGCGAACTTCTGGTTTTTTTTGCCGTAAAATGCAAAACAACGAGGAACGGCCACGGCGGAGCGGTGACTATGGCTCCTTAGGTCATATTTGATAGCTCGGAAAAGTTTTAGTCGATCGGGGTATGTGGGGCCCGGTCCCACTCGGAAGGCGTGGGCTATAGCACACGAATATATGGGAATCGAGCGAAATTCTAGTGTTTTGGCCGTAAAACGCAAAACAACGATGAACGGCCATGGTGGGGTGGTGACTGTAATTCCTTAGGTCGTATTTGATGGCCCCGAATAATTTAAGGCGATCGGGGTCCGGGAGCCCGGACCCACTCGGAAGGCATGGGCTATAGCACACGAAAATATGAGAATCGGGCGAAATTCTAGTTTTTTGGCCGTAAAATTCAAAACAACGAGGAACGACCATGGCAGGGCGGTGACTATGGTTCCTTAGGTCATATTTGATGGCTCAGAAAAAGTTTAGTCGATCGGGGTACGGGGGCCCGGTCCCACTCGGAAGGCATGGGCTATAGCACACGAATATATGGGAATCAGGCGAAATTCTAGTGTTTTGGCCGTAAAATGTAAAACAACTAGGAACGGCCATGGCAGGGTGGTGACTATGGTTCCTTAGGTCGTATTTGATGGCCCTGAATAATTTTTGGCGATCGGGGTCTGGGAGCCCGGACCCACTCGGAAGGCATGGGCTATAGCACACGGAAATATGGGAATTGGCGAAATTCTAGTTTTTTGGCCGTAAAACGAAAAATAACGAGGAACGGCCATGGAGGGGCGGTGACTATGGTTCCTTAGGTCGTATTTGATAGCCCGGAAATATTTTAGGCGTTTGAGGTCCGTGGCCCGGACCCACCAGGAAGGCGTGGGCTGTAGCACATGAAAATATGGGAATCGGGCGGAATTCTAGTTTTTTGGCTGTAAAATGCAAAACAACGAGGAACGGACATGGCGGGGCATTGACTATGGTTCCTTTGGTCGTATTTGATGGCCCTGAATAATTTTAGGCGATCAGGGTCCGGGAGCCCGGACCCACTCAGAAGGCATGGGCTAAGCTCACGAAAATATGGGAATCGGGCGAAATTCTAGTTTTTTGGCCGTAAAATGCAAAACAGCGAGGAACGGCCATGGCGGAGCGGTGTCTATGGTTCCTTAGGTCGTATTTGATAGCTCGGAAAAAGTTTAGTCGATCAGGGCATGGGGGGCCCGGTCCCACTCAGAATGCGTGGGCTATAGCACACGAATATATGGGAATCGGGCGGAATCGGGCGAAATTCTAGTGTTTTGGCCGTAAAATGCAAAACAACGAGGAACGACCATGGGGGGGCGGTGACTGTAATTCATTAGGTCGTATTTGATGGCCCCGAATAATTTTAGGCGATCGGGGTCCGGGAGCCCGGACCCACTCGGAAGGCATGGGCTATAGCACATGAATATATGGGAATCAGGCGGAATTCTAGTGTTTTGGCCATAAAATGCAAAACAACGAGGAACGGCCATGGTGGGGCGGTGACTGTAATTCCTTAGGTCGTATTTGATGGCCCCGAATAATTTATGGCGATCGGGGTCCGGGAGCCCAGACCCACTCGGAAGGCATGGGTTATAGCACATGAAAATATGGGAATCGGGCAAAATTCTCCTTTTTTTGCCGTAAAATGCAAAACAACAAGGAACGGCCATGACTGGGAGGTGACTATGGATCCTTAGGACGTATTTGATGGCCCCGAATAATTTTAGGCGATCGGGGTCTGGGAGCCCGGACCCACTCGGAAGGCATAGGCTGTAGCACACGAATATATGGGAATCGGGCGGAATTCTAGTGTTTTGGCCGTAAAACGCAAAACAACGAGGACCGGCCATGGTTGGGCGGTGACTGTAGTTCCTTAGGTCGTATTTGATGGCCCCGAATAATTTAAGGCTATCAAGGTCCGGGAGCCCGGACCCACTAGGAAGGCATGGGCTATAGAACAGAAAAATATGGGAATCGGGCAAAATTCTAGTTTTTTGGCCGTAAAATGCAAAACAACGAGGAACGGCCACGTCAGGGTGGTGACTATGGTTCCTTAGGTCGTATTTGGTGGCTCGAAAAAAGTTTAGTCGATCGGGGTACGGGGGCCCGATCCCACTCGGAAGGCATGGGCTATAGCACACGAATATATGGGAATCGGGCAGAATTCTAGTGTTTTGGCCGTAAAATGCAAAACAATGAGGAACGGCCACGGAGGGGTGGTGGCTATGGTTCCTTAGGTCATATTTGATGGCCCTGAATAATTTTAGGCGATTGGGGTCTAGGAGCCCGGACCCACTCGGAAGGCATGGGCTATAGCACACGAAAATATGGGAATTGGGCGAAATTCTAGTTTTTTGGCCGTAAAACGCAAAATAACGAGGAACAGCCATGGAGAGGCGGTGACTATGGTTTCTTAGGACGTATTTGATAGCCCGGAAATATTTTAGGCGATCGGGGTCCGGTGGCCCGGAACCACTAGGAAGTCGTGGGCTATAGCACACGAAAATATGGGAATCAGTTGGAATTCTTATTTTTTGGCTGTAAAATGCAAAACAACGAAGAACGGCCATAGCGGGGCAATGATTATGGTTCCTTAGGTCGTATTTGATGGCCCCAAATAATTTTAGGCGATCAGGGTCCGGGAGCCCGGACCCACTCGGAAGGCATGGGCTATAGCTCACGAAAATATGGGAATCGGGCGAACTTCTAGTTTTTTGGCCGTAAAATGCAAAACAACTAGGAACGGCCACGGCGGAATGGTGACTATGGTTCCTTAGGTCGTATTTGATAGCTCGGAAAAAGTTTAGTCGATCGGGGTATGGGGGGCCCAGTCCCACTCGGAAGGCGTGGGCTATAGCACACGAATATAAGGGAATCGAGCGGAATTATAGTGTTTTGGCTGCAAAACGCAAAACAACGAGGAACGGCCATTGTGGGGTGGTGACTGTAGTTCCTTAGGTCGTATTTGATGGACCCGAATAATTTAAGGCGATCGGGGTCCGGGAGCCCGGACCCACTCGGAAGGCATGGGCTATAGCACACGAAAATATGAGAATCGGGCGAAATTCTAGTTTTTTGTCCGTAAAATGCAAAACAACGAGGAACGGCCATGGAAGGGCGGTGACTATGGTTCCATAGGTCGTATTTGATGGCTCGGAAAATGTTTAGTCGATCGAGGTATGGGGGCCCGGTCCCACTCGGAAGGCATGGGCGCACACGAATATATGGGAATCGGGCGGAATTCTAGTGTTTTTGCCGTAAAATGCAAAACAACGAGGAACGGCCATGGCGGGGCGGTGACTATGGTTCCTTAGATCATATTTGATGGCCCTATAGAACACGAAAATATGGGATTTGGGCGAAATTCTAGTTTTTTGGCCGTAAAACGAAACATAACGAGGAACGGCCATGGAGGGGCAGTGACTATGGTTCCTTAGGTCGTATTTAATAGCCCGGAAATATATTAGGCGATCGGGGTCCGGTAGCCCGGACCCACTAGGAAGGCGTGGGCTGTAGCACATGAAAATATGGGAATCGGGCGGAATTCTAGTTTTTTGGCTGTAAAATGCAAAACAACGAGGAACGGACATGGCGGGGCATTGACTATGGTTCCTTTGGTCATATTTGATGGCCCTGAATAATTTTAGGCGATTAGGGTCCGGGAGCCCGGACCCACTCGGAAGGCATGGGCTAAGCTCACGAAAATTTGGGAATCGGGCGAAATTCTAGTTTTTTTGTCCGTAAAATGTAAAACAACGAGGAACGGCCACGGCATAGCGGTGACTATGGTTCCTTAGGTCGTATTTGATAGCTCGGAAAAGGTTTAGTCGATCGGGGCACGGGGGCCCGGTCCCACTCGGAATGCGTGGGCTATAGCACACGAATATATGGGAATCGGGCAGAATTCTAGTGTTTTGGCCGTAATATGCAAAACAACGAGGAACGGCCATGGTGGGGCGGTGACTGTAATTCCTTAGGTCGTATTTGATGGCCCCGAATAATTTTAGGCGATTGGGGTCCGGGCTCGGAAGGCATGGCCTATAGCACATGAAAATATGGGAATCGGGCGAAATTCTCCTTTTTTTGCCGTAAAATGCAAAACAACGAGGAACGGCCACGACTGGGAGGTGACTATGGATCCTTAGGACGTATTTGATGGCCCCGAATAATTTTAGGCGATCGGGGTCTGGGAGCCCGGACCCACTCGGAAGGCATGGGCTATAGCACACGAATATATGGGAATCGGGTGGAATTCTAGTGTTTTGGCCGTAAAACGCAAAACAACGAGGAACGGCCATGGTGGGGTGGTGACTGTAGTTCCTTAGGTCGTATTTGATGTCCCCGAATAATTTAAGGCTATCAAGGTCCGGGAGCCCGGACCCACTAGGAAGGCATGGGCTATAGCACATGAAAATATGGGAATCGGGCGAAATTCTAGTTTTTTGGCCGTAAAATGCAAAACAACGAGGAACGGCCACGTCAGGGCTCGAAAAACATTTAGTCGATCGGGGTACGGGGGCCCGATCCCACTCGGAAGGCATGGGCTATAGCACACGAATATATGGGAATCGGGCGGAATTCTAGTTTTTTGGCTGTAAAATGCAAAACAACGAAGAACGGCCATGGCGGGGAAGTGACTATGGGTCCTGAGGTCGTATTTGATGGCCCCGAATAATTTTAGGCTTTCAGGGTCCGGGAGCCCGGACCCACTTGGAAGGCATGGGCTATAGCTCACTAAAATATAGGAATCAGGCGACCTTCTAGTTTTTTGGCCGTAAAATGCAAAACAATGAGGAACGGCCACGGCGGAGCGGTGACTATGGTTCCTTAGGTCGTATTTGATAGCTCGGAAAAAGTTTAGTCGATCGGGGTACGGGGGGCCCGGTCCCACTCGGAAGGCGTGGGCCATAGCACACGAATATATGGGAATCGGGCGGAATTCTAGTATTTTGGCCGTAAAACGCAAAACAACGAGGAACGGCTATGGTGGGGCAGTGACTGTAGTTCCTTATGTCGTATTTGATGGCCCCGAATAATTTAAGGCGACCAGGGTCTGGGAGCCCGGAGCCACTAGGAAGGCATGGGCTATAGCACACGAAAATATGGGAATCGGGCAAAATTCTAGTTTTTTGGCCGTAAAATGCAAAACAACGAGGAACGACCATGACTGGGAGGTGACTATGGTTCCTTAGGTCATATTTGATGGCCCGTAATAATTTTTGGCGATCGGGGTCCGGGGGCACGGACCCACTCTGAAGGTGTGGGCAATAGCACACGAAAGTATGGGAATCGGGAGGAATTCTAGTTTTTTGGCCGTAAAACACAAAACAACGAGGAACGGCCATGGCGGGGCGGTGACTATGGTTCCTTTGGTTGTATTTGATGGCCCCGAATAATTTTAGGCGATCGGGGTCCGGGAACCCGGACCCACTCGGAAAGCATGGGCTAAGCTCACGAAAATATGGGAATCGGGCGAAATTCTAGTTTTTTGGCCGTAAAATGCAAAACAACGAGGAACGGCCACGGCGGAGCGGTGTCTATGGTTCCTTAGGTCGTATTTGATAGCTCAAAAAAAGTTAAGTCGATCGGGGTCCGGGGGGTCCGGACCCACTAGGAAGGCATGGGCTATAGCACACGAATATATGGGAATCGGGCGGAATTCTAGTGTTTTGGCCGTAAAACGCAAAACAACGAGGAACGGCCATGGCGGGGCGGTGACTATGGTTCCTTAGGTCGTATTTGATGGCTTGGAAAAATGTAAGGTAATCCGGTTTCGGGGGACCCGGGCCCACTCGGAAGGCATGGGCTATATACTCACGAAAATATGGGAATCGAGCAAAATTCTAGTTTTTTGGCCGTAAAATGCAAAACAACGAGGAACGTCCTCGGCAGAGTGGTGACTATTGTTCCTTAGGTCGTATTTGATGGCTCGGAAAAAGTTTAGTCGATCGGGGTACGGGGGCCCGGTTCCACTCGGAAGGCGTGGGCTATAGCACACGAATATATGGGAATCGGGCGGAATTCTAGTAGTTTGGCCATAAAATTCAAAAGAACGAGGAACGGCCATGGAGGGGTGGTGACTATGGTTCATTAGGTCGTATTTGATGGCCCAAATAATTTTTGGCGATCGGGGTCTGGGAGCCCGGACCCACTCGGAAGGCATGGGCTATAGCACACGAAAATATGGGACTTGGGCGAAATTCTAGTTTTTTGTCCGTAAAACGCAAAATAACGAGGAACGGCCATGGAGGGGCAGTGACTATGGTTCCTTAGGTCATATTTGATAGCCCGGAAAGGTTTTAGGCGATCGGGGTCCGGTGGCCAGGACCCACTAGGAAGGCGTGGGCTGTAGCACATGAAAATATGGGAATCGGGCGAAATTCTAGTTTTTTGGCCGTAAAATGCAAAACAACGAGGAACGGCCATGGCAGGGCGGTGACTATGGTTCCTTAGGTCGTATTTGATGGCTCAGAAAAAGTTTAGTCGATCGGGGTACGGGGGCCCGGTCCCACTCGGAAGGCATGGGCTATAGCACACGAATATATGGGAATCGGGCGGAATTCTAGTGTTTTGGCCGTAAAATGCAAAACAACGAGGAACGGCCATGGCGGGGTGGTGACTATGGTTCCTTAGGTCCTATTTGATGGCCCTGAATAATTTTAGGCGATCGGGGTCTGGGTGCCCGAACCCACTCGAAAGGCATGGGCTATAGCACACGAAAATATGGGAATTGGAGAAATTCTAGTTTTTTGGCCGTAAAACAAAAAATAATAAGGAACGGCCATGGAGGGGTGGTGACTATGGTTCCTTAGGTCGTATTTGATAGCCCGAAAATATTTTAGGCGTTCGAGGTCCGTGGCCCGGACCCACCAGAAAGGCGTGGCCTGTAGCACATGAAAATATGGGAATCGGGCGGAATTCTAGGTTTTTGGCTGTAAAATGCAAAACAACGAGGAACAGACATGGCGGGGCATTGCCTATGGTTCCTTAGGTCGTATTTGATGGCCCAGAATAATTTTAGGCGATCAGGGTCCGGGAGCCCGAACCCACTCGAAAGGCATGGGCTAAGCTCACGAAAATATGGGAATCGGGCGAAATTCTAGTTTTTTGGCCGTAAAATGCAAAACAACGAGGAACGGCCATGGCAGAGCGGTGCCTATGGTTCCTTAGGTCGTATTTGATAGCTCGGAAAAAGTTTAGTCGATCGGGGCATGGGGGGCCCGGTCCACTCGGAATGCGTGGGCTATAGCACACGAATATATGGGAATCGGGCGGAATTCTAGTGTTTTGGCCGTAAAATGCAAAACAACGAGGAACGGCCATAGTGGGGCGGTGACTGTAATTCCTTAGGTCGTATTTGATGGCCCCGAATAATTTTAGGCGATCGGGGTCCGGGAGCCCGGACCCACTCGGAAGGCATGGGCTATAGCACATGAAAATATGGGAATCGGGCGAAATTCTCCTTTTTTTGCCGTAAAATGCAAAACAACGAGGAACGGCCACGACTGGGAGGTGACTATGGATCCTTAGGACGTATTTGATGGCCCCGAATAATTTTAGGCGATCGGGGTCTGGGAGCCCGGACCCACTCGGAAGGCATGGGCTATAGCACACGAATATATGGGAATCGGGTGGAATTCTAGTATTTTGGCCGTAAAACGCAAAACAACGAGGAACGGCCATGGTGGGGTGGTGACTGTAGTTCCTTAGGTCGTATTTGATGGCCCCGAATAATTTAAGGCTATCAAGGTCCGGGAGCCCGGACCCACTAGGAAGGCATGGAATTTAAGGCTATCAAGGTCCGGGAGCCCGGACCCACTAGGAAGGCATGGGCTATAGCACACGAAAATATGGGAATCGGGCGAAATTCTAGTTTTTTGGCCGTAAAATGCAAAACAACGAGGAACGTCCACGGCAGAGTGGTGACTATGGTTCCTTAGGTCGTATTTGATGGCTCGAAAAAAGTTTAGTCGATCGGGGTACGGGGGGCCCGGTTCCACTCGGAAGGCGTGGGCTATAGCACACGAATATATGGGAATCGGGCAGAATTCTAGTATTTTGGCCGTAAAATTCAAAAGAACGAGGAACGGCCATGGCGAGGTGGTGACTATGGTTCATTAGGTCGTATTTGATGGCCCAAATAATTTTAGGCGATTGGGGTCTGGGAGCCCGGACCCACTCGGAAGGCATGGGCTATAGCACACGAAAATATGTGACTTGGGCGAAATTCTAGTTTTTTGTCCGTAAAATGCAAAATAATGAGGAACGGCCATGGAGGGGCAGTGACTATGGTTCCTTAGGTCGTATTTGATAGCCCAGAAATATTTTAGTTGATCGGGGTCCGGTGGCCCGGACCCACCAGGAAGGCGTGGGCTATAGCACACGAAAATATGGGAATCGGGCGAAATTCTAGTTTTTTGGCTGCAAAATGCAAAACAACGAAGAACGGCCATGGCGGGGCAGTGATTATGGTTCCTTGGGTTGTATTTGATGGCCCCGAATAATTTTAGGCGATCAGGGTCCGGGAGCCCGGACCCACTCGGAAGGCATGGGCTATAACTCACAAAAATATGGGAATCGGGCGAACTTCTGGTTTTTTTGGCGTAAAATGCAAAACAACTAGAAACGGCCACGGCGGAGCGGTGACTATGGTTCCTTAGGTCGTATTTGATAGCTCGGAAAAAGTTTAGTCGATCGGGGTACGTGGGGCCCGGTCCCACTCGGAAGGCGTGGGCTATAGCACACGAATATATGGGAATCGAGCGAAATTCTAGTGTTTTGGCCGTAAAACGCAAAACAATGATGAACGGCCATGGTGGGCTGGTGACTGTAGTTCCTTAGGTCATTTTTGATGGCCCCGAATAATTTAAGGCGATCGGGGTCCGGGAGCCTGGACCCACTCGGAAGGCATGGGCTATAGCACACGAAAATATGAGAATCGGGCAAAATTCTAGTTTTTTGGCCGTAAAATTCAAAACAACGAGGAACGGCCATGGCAGGGCGGTGACTATGGTTCCTTAGGTCGTATTTGATGGCTTAGAAAAAGTTTAGTCGATCGGGGTACGGGGGTCCGGTCCCACTCGGAAGGCATGGGCTATAGCACACGAATATATGGGAATCGGGCGGAATTCTAGTGTTTTGGCCGTAAAATGCAAAACAACGAGGAACGGCCATGGCGGGGTGGTGACTATGGTTCCTTAGGTCGTATTTGATGGCCCTGAATAATTTTAGGCGATCGGGGCCTGGGAGCCCGGACCCACTCGAAAGGCATGGGCTATAGCACACGAAAATATGGGAATTGGCGAAATTCTAGTTTTTTGGCCGTAAAATGAAAAATAATGAGGAACGGCCATGGAGGGGCGGTGACTATGGTTCCTTAGGTCGTATTTGATAGCCCGAAAATATTTTAGGCGTTCGAGGTCCGTGGCCCGGACCCACCAGGAAGGCGTGGCCTGTAGCACATGAAAATATAGCAATCGGGCAGAATTCTAGTTTTTTGGCTGTAAAATGCAAAACAACGAGGAACGGACATGGCGGGGCATTGACTATGGTTCCTTAGGTCGTATTTGATGGCCCTGAATAATTTTAGGCGATCGGGGTCTGGGAGCCCGGACCCACTCGGAAGGCATGGGCTATAGCACACGAAAATATGGGAATCGGGCGAAATTCTAGTTCTTTAGCCGTCAAATGCAAAACAATGAGGAACGGCCATGGAAGGGCGGTGACTATGGTTCATTAGGTCGTATTTGATGGCTCGGAAAAAGTTTAGTCGATCGGGGTACGGGGGCCCGTTCCCACTCGAAAGGCGTGAGCTATAGCACATGAATATATGAGAATCGGGCGGAATTCTAGTGTTTTGGCCGTAAAACGCAAAACAACGAGGAACGGCCATGGCGGGGTGGTGACTACGGTTCCTTAGGTCATATTTGATGGCCCCGAATAATTTTAGGCGATTGGGGTCCGGGAGCCCGGACCCACTCGGAAGGCATGGGCTATAGCACTCGAAAATATGGGAATTGGGCGAAATTCTGGTTTTTGGCCGTAAAATACAAAACAATGAGGAACGGCCACGGCTGGGCGGTGACTATGATTCCTTAGGTCGTATTTGATGGCCCGGAATAATTTAAGGCGATCGGGGTCCGGGAGTCCCGGACCCACTCGGAAGGCGTGGGCTATAGCACACGAATATATGAGAATCGGGCGAAATTCTAGTTGTTTTGCCCTAAAACGCAAAATAATGAGGAACGGCCAGGGAGGGGCGGTGACTATGGTTCCTTAGGTCATATTTGATAGCCCGAAAATATTTTAGGCGATCGGGGTCCGGGGGGGTGGAACCCACTAAGAAGGCATGGGCTATAGCACACGAATATATGGGAATCGGGCGAAATTCTAGTTTTTTGGTCGTAAAACGCAAAACAACGTGGAACGGCCATGGCGGGGCGGTGACTATGGTTCCTTAGGTCGTATTTGATGGTATGGAAAAATGTTAGGCAATCCGGTTTCGGGGGACCCCGGCCTACTCGGAAGTCGTGGGCTAGAGCACACGAAAATATGGGAATTGAGCGGAATTCTAGTTTTTTGGGCGTAAAAGGCAAAAGAACGAGGAACGGTCATGGTGGGGTGGTGACTATGGTTCCTTAGGTCGTATTTAATGGACCAAATAAATTTTAGGCGATCGGGGTCTTGGGGGGCCCGGACCCACTCGGAAGGCATGGGCTATAGCTCACGAAAATATGGCAATCGCACGAAATTCTAGTTTTTTGGACGTAAAAAGGAAAAAAAGAGAAACGGTCATGGCGGGGTGGTGACTATGGTTCCTTAGGTCGTACTTGATGGCCGGAAAAAATTTTAAGGGATCAGGGTCCGGGGGCCCGGACCCACTCGGAAGGCATGGGCTATAGCACACGAAAATATGGGACTTGGGCGAAATTCTAGTTTTATGGCTGTAAAACGCAAAATAACGAGGAACGGCCATGGAGGGGCGGTGACTATGGTTACTTAGGTCGTATTTGATAGCCCGGAAATATTTTAGGCGATCGGGGTCCGGTGGCCCGGACCCACTAGGAAGGCGTGGGCTGTAGCACATGAAAATATGGGAATCGGGCGGAATTCTAGTTTTTTGGCCGTAAAATTCAAAACAACGAGGAATGGCCATGGCAGGGCGGTGACTATGGTTCCTTAGGTCGTATTTGATGGCTCGGAAAAAGTTTAGTCGATCGGGGTACGGGGGCCCGGTCCCACTCGGAAGGCATGGGCTATAGCACACGAATATATGGAAATCGGGCGGAATTCTAGTGTTTTGGCCGTAAAATGCAAAACAACGAGGAACGGCCATGGAGGGGCGGTGACTATGGTTCCTTAGGTAGTATTAGATAGCCCTGAATAATTTTAGGAGATCGGGGTCTGGGAGCCCGGACCCACTCGGAAGGCATGGGCTATAGCACAAGAAAATATGGGAATTGGGCGAAATTCTTGTTTTTTTGCCGTAAAACGAAAAATAATGAGGAACGGCCATGGAGGAGCGGTGACTATGGTTCCTTAGGTCGTATTTGATAGCCCGGAAATATTTTAGGCGATCGAGGTCTGGTGGCCCGGACCCACTAGGAAGGCGTGGGCTGTAGCACATGAAAATATGGGAATCAGGCGGAATTCTAGTTTTGTGGCTGTAAAATGCAAAACAACGAGGAACGGACATGGCGCGGCATTGATTATGGTTCCTTAGGTCGTAGTTGATGGCCCTGAATAAATTTAGGCGATCAGGGTCCGGGAACCCGGACCCACTCGGAAGGCATGGGCTAAGCTCACGAAAATATGGGAATCGGGCGAAATTCTAGTTTTTTGGCCGTAAAATGCAAAACAACGAGGAATGGCCACAGCGGAGCGGTGACTATGGTTTTTTAGGTCGTATTTGATAGCTCAAAAAAAGTTTAGTCGATCGGGGCATGGGGGGCCCGGTCCCACTCGGAATGCGTGGGCTATAGCACACGAATATATGGGAATCGGGCGGAATTCTAGTGGTTTGGCCGTAAATTGCAAAACAACGAGGAACGGCCATAGTGGGGCGGTGACTGTAATTCCTTAGGTCGTATTTTATGGCCCCGAATAATTTTAGGCGATCGGGGTCCGGGAGCCCGGACCCACTCGGAAGGCATGGGCTATAGCACATGAAAATATGGGAATCGGGCGAAAATCTCCTTTTTTTGCCGTAAAATGCAAAACAACGAGGAACGGCCACGACTGGGAGGTGACTATGGATCCTTAGGACGTATTTGATGGCCCCAAATAATTTTAGGCGATCGGGGTCTGGGAGCCCGGCCCACTCGGAAGGCGTGGGCTATAGCACACGAATATATGGGAATCGAGCGAAATTCTAGTATTTTGGCCGTAAAACGCAAAACAACGATGAACGGCCATGGTGGGGCGGTGACTGTAGTTCCTTAGGTCATTTTTGATGGCCCCGAATAATTTAAGGCGATCGGGGTCCGGGAGCCCGGACCCACTCGGAAGGCATGGGCTATAGCACACGAAAATATGAGAATCGGGCGAAATTCTAGTTTTTTTGCCGTAAAATTCAAAACAACGAGGAACGGCCATGGCAGGGCGGTGACTATGGTTCCTTAGGTCGTATTTGATGGCTTAGAAAAAGTTTAGTCAATCGGGGTACGGGGGTCCGGTCCCACTCGGAAGGCATGGGCTATTGTACACGAATATATGGGAATCGGGCGGAATTCTAGTGTTTTGGCCGTGAAATGCAAAACAACGAGGAACGGCCATGGTGGGGTGGTGACTATGGTTCCTTAGGTCGTATTTGATGGCCCTGAATAATTTTAGGCGATCGGGGCTTGGGAGCCCGGACCCACTCGAAAGGCATGGGCTATAGCACACGAAAATATGGGAATTGGCGAAATTCTAGTTTTTTGGCCGTAAAACGAAAAATAATGAGGAATGGCCATGGAGGGGCGGTGACTATGGTTCCTTAGGTCGTATTTGATAGCCCGGAAATATTTTAGGCATTCGAGGTCCGTGGCCCGGACCCACCAGGAAGGCGTGGCCTGTAGCACATGAAAATATAGCAATCGGGCAGAATTCTAGTTTTTTGGCTGTAAAATGCAAAACAACGAGGAACGGACATGGCGGGGCATTGACTATGGTTCCTTAGGTCGTATTTGACAGCCCTGAATAATTTTAGGCGATCAGGGTCCGGGAGCCCGGACCCACTCGGAAGGCATGGGCTAAGCTCACAAAAATATGGGAATCGGGCGAAATTCTAGTTTTTTGGCCGTAAAATGCAAAACAACGAGGAACGGCCATGGCGAAGTGGTGAATATGGTTTCTTAGGTCGTATTTGATAGCTCGGAAAAAGTTTAGTCGATCAGGTCATGGGGGGCCCGGTCCCACTCGGAATGCGTGGGCTATAGCACACGAATATATGGGAATCGGGCGGAATTCTAGTGTTTTGGCCGTAAAATGCAAAACAACGAGGAACGGCCATAGTGGGCGGCAGTGACTGTAATTCCTTAGGTCGTATTTGATAGCCCCGAATAATTTTAGGCGATCGGGGTCCGGGAGCCCGGACCCACTCGGAAGGCATGGGCTATAGCACACGAAAATATGGGACTTGGGCGAAATTCTAGTTTTTTGTCCGTAAAGCGCAAAATAACGAGGAACGGCCATGCAGGGGCAGTGACTATGGTTCCTTAGGTCGTATTTGATAGCCCGGAAATATTTTAGGCGATCGGGGTCCGGTGGCCCGGACCCACTAGGAAGGCGTGGGCTATAGCACACGAAAATATGGGAATCAGGCGAAATTCTAGTTTTTTGGCCATCAAATGCAAAACAATGAGGAACGGCCATGGAAGGGCGGTGACTATGGTTCATTAGGTCGTATTTGATGGCTCGGAAAAAGTTTAGTCGATCGGGGTACGGGGGCCCGTTCCCACTCGAAAGGCGTGAGCTATAGCACATGAATATATGAGAATCGGGCGGAATTCTAGTGTTTTGGCCGTAAAACGCAAAACAATGAGGAACGACCATGGCGGGGTGGTGACTATGGTTCCTTAGGTCATATTTGATGGCCCCGAATAATTTTAGGCGATTGGGGTCCAGGAGCCCAGACCCACTCGGAAGGCATGGGCTATAGCACTCGAAAATATGGGAATTGGGCGAAATTCTGGTTTTTGGCCGTAAAATACAAAACAATGAGGAACGGCCACGGCTGGGCGGTGACTATGGTTCATTAGGTCGTATTTGATGGCTCGGAATAATTTAAGGCGATCGGGGTCCGGAAGTCCCGGACCCACTCGGAAGGCGTGGGCTATAGCACACGAATATATGAGAATCGGGCAAAATTCTAGTTGTTTTTCCCTAAAACGCAAAATAATGAGGAACGGCCAGGGAGGGGCGGTGACTATGGTTTCTTAGGTCATATTTGATAGCCCGAAAATATTTTAGGCGATCGGGGTCCGGGGGGTTGGAACCCACTAGGAAGGCGTGGGCTATAGCACACGAATATATGGGAATCGGGCGGAATTCTAGTTTTTGGCCGTAAAACGCAAAACAACGTGGAACGGCCATGGCGGGGCGGTGACTATGGTTCCTTAGGTCGTATTTGATGGTATGGAAAAATGTTAGGCAATCCGGTTTCGGGGGACCCCGGCCCACTCGGAAGTCGTGGGCTAGAGCACATGAAAATATGGGAATTGAGTGGAATTCTAGTTTTTTGGGCGTAAAAGGCAAAAGAACGAGGAACGGTCATGGTGGGGCGGTGACTATGGTTCCTTAGGTCGTATTTAATGAACCAAATTAATTTTAGGCGATCGGGGTCTTGGGGGGCCCGGACCCACTCGGAAGGCATGGGCTATAGCTCACGAAAATATGGCAATCGCACGAAATTCTAGTTTTTTGGACGTAAAAAGGAAAAAAAGAGAAACGGTCATGGCGGGGTGGTGACTATGGTTCCTTAGGTCGTACTTGATGGCCTGGAAAAATTTTTAGGGATCAGGGTCCGGGGGCCCGGACCCACTTAGAAGGCATGGGCTTAGCACACGAAAATATGGGAATCAGGCGGAATTCTAATTGTTTGGCCGTAAAACGCAAAACAACAAGGAACGGCCATGGTGGGGCGGTGACTATGGTTCCTTAGGTCGTATTTGATGGCCCAGAATAATTTTAGGCGATCGGGGTCCGGGGGCCCGGACTCACTTGGAAGGCGTGGGCTATAGCACACGAATATATGGGAATCGAGCGGTATTCAAGTTTTTTGGCCGTAAAACGCAAAACAACGAGGAACGGCCATGGCGGTGCGGTGACTATGGTTCCTTAGGTCGTATGTTATGGCCCCGAATAGTTTTAGGCGATCGGGGTTCGGGGTCCCAGACCCACTCGGAAGGCCTATGCACACGAAAATATGGAAATCGGGCGAAATTCTAGTTTTTTTGCCGTAAATTGCAAAACAATGAGAAACGACCACGGCGGGGCGGTGACTATGGTTCCTTAGGTCGTATTTGATGGCTCGGAAAAAGTTTAGGTGATCGGGGTCTGGGGGTCCCTGTCCCACTCGGAAGGCGTGGGCTATAGCACACGAATATATGGGAATCGGGGGAAATTCTAGTTTTTTGGCCGTAAAATGCAAAACAACGAGGAACGGCCATGGAGGGGCGGTTACTATGGTTCCATAGGTCGTATTTGATGGCTTGGAAAAATGTTAGGCAATCCGGTTTCAGGGGACCTGGGCCCACTCGGAAGGCGTGGGCTCTGCGCACAAAAATATAGGAATCAGGCGAAATTATACTTTTTTGGTCGTAAAAAGCAAAACAACAAGCAACGGTCATGGCGGGGCGGTGACTATGGTTCCTTAGGTCATATTTGATGGCCGGAATAAATTTGAGGTGATCAGGGTCCAGGGGGCCCGAACCCACTCGGAAGGAATGGGCTATAGCTCACGAAAACATCGCAATCGCGCGAAATTCTAGTTTTTTGGACGTAATAAGGAAAAAACGAGGAACGGTCATGGCGGGGCGTTGACTATGGTTTCTTAGGTCGTAGTTGATGGCCCGAATAAATTTAGGCGATCACCCGGACCCACTTGGAAGGCGTGGGCTATATCACAAGATAATATGGGAATCGGGCGGAATTCTAGTTTTTTGGCCGTAAAATGCAAAACAACGAGGAACGGCCATGGAAAAGCAGTGACTATGGTTCCTTAGATCGTATTTGATGGCCCAGAATAATTTTAAGCGATCAGGGTCCGGGGGCCCGGACTCACTCGGATGGCGTGGGCAGCACACGAATATATGGGAATCGGGCAGAATTCTAGTTTTTTGGCCGTAAAACGCAAAACAACGAGGAACGGCCATGGCGGGGCGGTGACTATGGCTCCTTAGGTCGTATTTGATAGCCCCGAATAATTTTAGGCGATCAGGACTGGGGGCTCGGACCCACTCGGAAGGCATGGGCTATAGCACACGATAATATCGGAATCGGGCAAACTTCTAGTTTTTTTGCCGTAAATTGAAAAACAACGAGGAACGACCACGATGGGGCGGTAACTATGGTTCCTTAGGTCGTATTTTATGGCTTGGAAAAAGTTTAGGCGATCGGGTCCAGGTCCCACTCGGAAGGCATGGGTTATAGCACACAAATATATGGGAATCAGGCGAAATTCTAGTTTTTTGGCCGTAAAACATTAAACAACGAGGAACGGCCATGGCAGGGCGGTTACTATGGTTCCTTAGGTCGTATTTGATGGACCCGAATAATTTTAGGCGATCGTGGTCCGGGGGCCCGAACCCACTTAGAAGGCGTGGGCTATAGCACACGCAAATATGGGAATCGGGAGGAATTCTATTTTTATTGCTGTAAAACGCAAAACAACGAGGAACGACCAAGGTGGGGCGATGACTATTGTTCCTTAAGTCGTATTTGATGGCCCAAATAAATTTTAGGCGATCGGGGCCCGGACCCACTCGGAATGCATGGGCTATAGCTCACGAAAATATGGCAATCGCGCGAAATTCTAGTTTTTTGGACGTAAAAAAGGAAAACAATGAGGAACGGTCATGGCGGGGCAGTGACTATGGTTCCTTAAGTCGTAGTTGATGGCCCGAAAACATTTTAGGCGATCGGGGTCCGGGGGCCCGGACCCACTTGGAAGGCGTGGGCTATATCATACGAAAATATGGGAATCGGGCAGAATTTTAGTTTTTTGGCCGTAAAATGCAAAACAACGAGGAACGGGCATGGCGGGGTGGTGACTATGATTCCTTAGGTCGTATTCGATGGCCCGGAATAATTTTAGGTGATCGGAGTCCGGGGGCCCGGACCCACTCGGAAAGCATAGGCTATAGCACACGAAAATATGGGAATTCGGCGAAATTCTAATTTTTTGGCCGTAAAACGCAAAACAACGAGGAACGGCCATGGCGGGGCGGTGACTATGGTTCCTTAGGTCGTATTTAATGTCCCTGAAAAATTTTAGGTGATCGGGGTCCGGGGGCCCAGACCAACTTAGAAGCCTTAGGCTATAGCACAAGAAAATATGGGAATCGGGAGTAATTCTCTTTTTATGGCTGTAAAAAGCAAAACGAGGAGGAACGGTCATGGCGGGGTGGTGACTATGGATCCTTCGGTCGTATTTGATGGCCCAAATAAATTTTAGGCGATCGGGGTCCGGGGGGCCCGGACCCACTCAAAAGGTGTGGGCTATAGCACATGAGTATATGGGAATCGGGCAGAATTTTAGTTTTTTGTCCGTAAAACGCATAACAACGAGGAACGGCCATGGCGGGGCGGTGATTATGGTTCCTTAGGTCGTATTTGATGGCCCCGAATAATTTTAGGCGATCGGGGTCCGGGGGGCCCGGACCCAATCGGAAGGCGTGGGCTTATAGCACATGAATATATGGGAATCGGGCAGAATTCTAGTTTTTTGGCCGTAAAACGCATAACAACGAGGAACGGCCATGGCGGGGCAGTGTCTATGGTTCCTTAGGTCGTATTTGATGGCCTCGAATAATTTTAGGCGATCGGGGTCCGGGGGCCCGGACCCAATCTGAAGGCGTGGGCTTATAGCACACGAATATATGGGAATCTGGCGGAATTCTAGTTTTTTGGCCGTAAAACGCATAACAACGAGGAACGGCCATGGCGGGGCAGTGTCCATGGTTCCTTAGGTCGTATTTGATGTCCATGAATAATTTTAGGCGATCGGGGTTTGGGGGACCCGGGGCCACTCGGAAGGCGTGGGCTAGAGCACACGAAAATATGGGAATCGGGCGGAATTCTAGTTTTTTGGTCGTAAAAAGCAAAACAACGAGGAACGGTCATGGCGGGGCGGTGAATATGGTTCCTTAGGTCGTATTTGATAGGCCGAAAAATTTTTAGGCGATCGGGGACAGAGGGGCCCGGACCCACTAGGAAGGCGTGGGCTATAGCACACGAATATATGGGAATCAGGTGGAATTCTAGTTTTTTGGCCGTAAAAAGTAAAACAACGAGGAACGACCGTGGAGGCACGGTGACTATGGTTCCTTAGGTAGTATTTGATGATTTGGAAAAATGTTAGGCAATCTGGTTTCGGGGGACCCAGGCCCACTCGGAAGGCGTGGACAGCACACGAAAATATGGAAATCAGGCGGAATTCTAGTTTTATGGTCCTAAAAAGCAAAACAACGAGGAACGGTCATGGCGGGGTGGTGACTATGGTTCCTTATTTCGTATTTGATGGCCCAAATAATTTTAGGCGATTGGGGCCTGGACCCACTCGAAATGCATGAGCTATTGCTCATGAAAATATGGCAATCGCGTGAAATTCTAGTTTTTTTAATGTAAAAAGGAAAAAATGAGGAACGGTCATGGCGGGGAGGTGACTATGGTTCCTTAGGTCATATTTGATGGCCCTGAATAATTTTACGCGATCGGGATCCGGGGGTCCGGACCCACTCGGAAGGCATAGGCTATAGCACACGAAAAAATGGGAATCCGGCAAAATTCTAGTTTTTTAGCCGTAAAATGCAAAACAACAAGGAACGGCCACGGCGGGGTTGTGACTATGGTTCCTTAGGTCGTATTTGATGTCTCAAAAAAAATTTAGGCGATCGGGGTCCGGGGGCCCAGACCCACTCGGAAGGCGTGGGCTTATAGCACACGAAAATATGGGAATCGGGCAAAATTCTAGTTTTTTGGCTGTAAAACGCAAAACAATGAGGAACGGCCATGGTGGGGCGGCGAATATGGTTCCTTAGGTCGTATTTGATGGCCTGGAAAATTTTTAGGCAATCTGGTTTCGGGGGACCCGGCCCCACTCGGAAGGCGTGGGCAGCACATACGAAAATATGGGAATCGGGCGGAATTCTAGTTTTTTGGTCGTAAAAAGCAAAACAACGAGGAACGGTCGTGGCGGGGCGGTAACTATGGATCCTTCGGTTGTATTTGATGGCCCAAATAAATTCTAGGCGATCGGGGTCCGGGGGGCCGGACCCACTCAGAAGGTGTGGGCTAGAGCACACGAAAATATGATAATCGGGCGGAATTCTTATTTTTTGGTCGTAAAAAGCAAAACAATAGGGAACGGTCATGGCGGGGCGGTGATTATGGTTCCTTACGTCGTATTTGATGGCCCCGAATAATTTTAGGCGATCGAGGACCGGGGGCCCGGACCCACTTGGAAGGCGTGGGCTATAGCACATGAAAATATGGGAATCGGGAGAAATTATAGTTTTTTGGCCATAAAACGCAAATCAACGAGTAACGGCCATGGCAGGGTGGTGAATATGGTTCCTTAGGTCGTATTTGAAGGCATAGGCTATAGCACACGAAAATATGGGAATCCGGCAAAATTCTAGTTCTTTGGTCGTAAAATGCAAATCAACGAGGAACGGCCACGACGGGGTGGTGACTATGGTTCCTTAGGTCATATTTGATGGCTCAGAAAAACTTTAGGCGATCGAGGTCCGGGGGTCCCGGACCCACTCGGAATGCGTGGGTTATAACACACGAATATATGGCAATCGGGCGGAATTCTAGTTTTTTGGCCGTAAAATGCATAACAACGAGGAACGGCCATGGCGGGGCAGTGACTATGATTCCTAAGGTCATATTTGATGGCCCCGAATAATTTTAGGCGATCGGGGTCTAGGGGCCCGGACCCACTAGGAAGGAGTGGGCTTATAGCACACGAAAATAAGGGAATCGGGTGAAATTCTAGTTTTTTGGCCGTAAAACGCAAAACAACGAGGAACGGCGATAGCAGGGAGGTGAATATGGTTCCTTAGGTCATATTTGATGGCCTGAAAAATTTTTAGGCTATCTGATTTCGGGGGACCCGGGCCCACTCGAAAGGCGTGGGTTATAGCAAACGAATATTTGGGAATCGGGCAGAATTCTAGTTTTTTGGCCGTAAAATGCATAACAACGAGGAACGGCCATGGAGGGGCGGTGTCTATGGTTCCTTAGGTCGTATTTGATGGCCCCGAATAATTTTAGGCGATTGGGTTCCGGGGGCCTGGACCCACTCGGAAGGCGTGGGCTTATAGCACACGAAAATATGGGAATCAGGAGAAATTCTAGTTTTTTGGCCGTAAAACGCAAATCAACGAGGAACGGCTATGGCAGGATGGTAAATATGGTTCCTTAGGTCGTATTTGATGGTTTGGAAAAATGTTAGGCAATCCAATTTCGGGGGACCCTGGCCCTCTCGGAAGGCGTGGGATAGAGCACAAGAAAATATGGGAATCGGGCGGAATTCCAGTTTTTTGGTCGTAAAAAGCAAAAAAACGAGGAACGGTCATGGCGGGGCGGTGACTATGGTTCCTTAGGTCGTATTTGATGGCCTGGAAAAATGTTAGGCAATCCGTTTTCTGGAGACTCGAGCCCACTAGGAAGGCGTGGGCTCTGCACACGAAAATATGGGAATCGGGCGGAATTCTTGTTTTTTGGTCGTAAAAAGCAAAATAATAGGGAACGGTCATGGCGGGGCGGTGATTATGGTTCCTTAGGTCATATTTGATGGCCCCGAATAATTTTAGGCGATCGAGGACCGGGGGCCCGGACCCACTCGGAAGGCGTGGGCTATAGCACACGAATATATGGGAATCGGGCGGAATTTTAGTTTTTTGGCTGTCAAACGCATAACAACGAGGAATGGCGATGGTGGGGCGGTATCTATGGTTCCTTAGGTCGTATTTGATAGCCCCGAATAATTTTAGGCGATCGGGGTCCGGGCCCCCCGGACCCAATCGGATGGCGTGGGCTTATAGCACACGAATATATGGGAATCGGGCGGATTTCTAGTTTTTTGGCCGTAAAATGCATAACAACGAGGAACGGCTATGGCGGGGCAGTGTCTATGGTTCCTTAGGTCATATTTGATGGCCCCAAATAATTTTAGGCGATCGGGGTCTGGGGGCCCGGACCCACTCGGAAGGAGTGGGCTTATAGCACACGAAAATAAGGGAATCGGGCAAAATTCTAGTTTTTTTGCCGTAAAACGCAAAACAACGAGGAACGGCGATGGCGGGGCAGTGAATATGGTTCCTTAGGTCATATTTGATGGCCTGAAAATTTTTTAGGCAATCCGATTTCGGGGGACCCGGGCCCACTCGGAAGGCGTGGGTTATAGCAAATGAATAGTTTGGAATCGGGCAGAATTCTAGTGTTTTGGCCGTAAAACGCATAACAACGAGGAACGGCCATAGCAGGGCGCTGTCTATGGTTCCTTAGGTCATATTTGATGGCCCCGAATAATTTTAGGCGATTGGGGTCCGGGGGCCCGGACCCACTCGGAAAGCATAGGCTTATAGCACACGAAAATATGGGAATCAGGAGAAATTCTAATTTTTTTGGCCGTAAAATGCAATTCAATGAGGAACGGCCATGGCAGGACGGTGAATATGGTTCCTTAGGTCGTATTTGATGGTTTGAAAAAATGGTAGGCAATCCGGTTTCGGGGGACTCGGGCCCACTCGGAAGGCGTGGGTCTAGCACACGAAAATATGGGAATTGGGCGGAATTCTAGTTTTTTGGTCATAAAAAGCAAAACAACGAGGAACGGTCATGGCGGGGCGGTGACTATGGTTCCTTAGGTCGTATTTTATGGCCCAAATAAAATTTAGGCGATCGGGGCCTGGACCCACTCGGAATGCATGAGCTATAGCTCACGAAAATATGGCAATCGCGCGAAATTCTAGTTTTTTGGATTTAAAAAGGAAAAATATGAGGAACGTTCATGGCGGGGAGGTGACTATGGTTCCTTAGGTCGTATTTGATGGCCCCGAATAATTATACGCAATCGGGATCCGTGGTCCCGGACCCACTCAGAAGGCATAGGCTATAGCACAAGAAAATATAGGAATCCGGCAAAATTCTAGTTTTTTGGCCGTAAAATGCAAAACAACGAGGAATGGCCACGACGGGGTGGTGACTATGGTTCCTTAGGTCGTATTTGATGGCTCAGAAAAATTTTAGGTGATCGGGGTTCGGGGGTCCCGGACCCACTCGGAAGGCGTGGGTTATAGCACACGAATATATAGGAATCGGGCGGAATTCTATTTTTTTGGCCGTAAAACGCAAAACAACGAGGAACGGCCATGGAGGGGTGGTGACTATGATTCCTTAGGTTGTATTTAATGGCCCCGAATAATTTTAGGCGATCGGGGTCCGGGGGCCCGGACCCACTCGGAAGGAGTGGGCTTATAGCAAACGAAAATATGGGAATCGGACAAAATTCTAGTTTTTTGGCCGTAAAACGCAAAACAACAAGGAACGGTGATGACGGGGCGGTGAATATGGTTCCTTAGGTCATATTTGATGGCATAAAAATTTTTTAGGCAATCCGGTTTCAGGGGACCCGAGCCCACTCGGAAGGCGTGGGTTATAGCAAACGAATATTTGGGAATCGGGCGGAATTCTAGTTTTTTGGCCGTAAAATGCATAACAATGAGGAACGGTAATGGCGGGGCGGTGACTATGGTTCCTTAGGTCGTATTTGATGGCCCTGAATAATTTTAGGCGATTGGGGTCCGAGGGCCCGGACTCACTCGGAAGGCATGGGCTTATAGCACATGAAAATATGGGAATCGGGAGAAATTCTAGTTTTTTGTAGTAAAACGCAAATCAACGAGGAACGGCCATGGCTGGGCGGTGAATATGGTTCCTTAGGTCGTATTTGATGGCCTGGAAAAATTTTACGCAATCCGGTTTCGGGGGATCCGGGCCCACTCGGAAGGCGTGGGCTAGAGCACATGAAATATGGGAATCGGGCAGAATTCTAGTTTTTTGGTCGTAAAAAGCAAAACAACGAGGAATGGTCATGGCAGGGCGGTGACTATGCTTCCTTAGGTCGTATTTGATAGGCCGGAAAAATTTTAGGCGATCGGGGTCCGGACCCACTAGGAAGGCGTGGGCTATAACACACGAATATATGGGAATCAGGCGGAATTCTAGTTTTTTGGCCGTAAAACGCAAAACAACGAGGAACGGCCATGGAGGCGCGGTGACTATGGTTCCTTAGGTCGTATTTGATGGTTTGGAAAAATGTTAGGCAATCCGGTTTCGGGGGACCCGGCCCACTCGAAAGGCGTGGGCTCTGCACACGAAAATATGGAAAGGCGGAATTCTAGTTTTATGGTCCTAAAAAGCAAAACAACGAGGAACGGTCATGGCGGGGTGGTGACTATGGTTCCTTAGGTCGTATTTGATGGCCCAAATAAATTTTAGGCGTTCGGGGCCTGGACCCACTCGGAATGCATGAGCTATAGCTAACGAAAATATGGCAATCACGCGAAATTCTAGTTTTTTGGATGTAAAAAGGAAAATAATGAGGAACGGTCATGGCGGGGAGATGACTATGGTTCCTTAGGTCATATTTGATGGCCCCGAATAATTTTACGCGATGAGGATCCGGGGGCCCGGACCCACTCGGAAGGCATAGGCTATAGTAGACGAAAATATAGGAATCCGGCAAAATTCTAGTTTTTGGTCGTAAAATGCAAAACAACAAGGAACGGCCAGGACGGGGTGGTGACTATGGTTCCTTAGGTCGTATTTGATGACTCAAAAAAATTTTAGACGATCGCGGTCCGGGGGCCCGGACCCACTCGGAAGGCGTGGGTTATAGCACACGAATATATGGGAATCGGGCGGAATTCTAGTTTTTTGGCCGTAAAATGCATAACAATGAGGAACGGTAATGGCGGGGCGGTGACTATGGTTCCTTAGGTCGTATTGGATGGCCCCGAATAATTTTAGGCGATCGGGGTCCGAGGGCCCGGACTCACTCGGAAGGCGTGGGCTTATAGCACATGAAAATATGGGAATCGGGAGAAATTCTAGTTTTTTGTAGTAAAACGCAAATCAACGAGGAACGGCCATGGCAGGGCGGTGAATATGGTTCCTTAGGTCGTATTTGATGGCCTGGAGAAAAATTTTATGCAATCCGGTTTCGGGGGATCCGGGCCCACTCGGAAGGCGTGGGCTAGAGCACACGAAATATGGGAATCAGGCGGAATTCTAGTTTTTTGGTCGTAAAAAGCAAAACAACGAGGAATGGTCATGGCGGGGCGGTGACTATGCTTCCTTAGGTCGTATTTGATAGGCCGGAAAAATTTTAGGCGATCGGGGTCCGAGGGGTCCGGACCCACTAGGAAGGCGTGGGCTATAACACACGAATATATGGGAATCAGGCGGAATTCTAGTTTTTTGGCCGTAAAACGCAAAACAACGAGGAACGGCCATGGAGGCGCGGTGACTATTGTTCCTTAGGTCGTATTTGATGGTTTGGAAAAATGTTAGGCAATCCAGTTTCGTGGGACCCGGCCCACTCGAAAGGCGTGGGCTCTGCACACAAAAATATGGAAAGGCGGAATTCTAGTTTTATGGTCCTAAAAAGCAAAACAATGAGGAACGGTCATGGCGGGGTGGTGACTATGGTTCCTTAGGTCGTATTTGATGGCCCAAATAAATTTTAGGCGATCGGGGCCTGGACCCACTCGGAATGCATGAGCTATAGCTCACGAAAATATGGCAATCACGCGAAATTCTAGTTTTTTGGATGTAAAAAGGAAAACAATGAGGAACGGTCATGGCGGGGAGGTGACTATGGTTCCTTAGGTCATATTTGATGGCCCCGAATAATTTTACACGATGGGGATCCGGGGGCCCGGACCCACTCGGAAGGCATAGGCTATAGTAGACGAAAATATAGAAATCCGGCAAAATTCTAATTTTTGGCCGTAAAATGCAAAACAACAAGGAACGGCCAGGACGGGGTGGTGACTATGGTTCCTTAGGTCGTATTTGATGACTCAGAAAAATTTTAGGCGATCGCGGTCCGGGGGCCCGGACCCACTCGGAAGGCATGGGTTATAGCACACGAATATATGGGAATCGGGCGGAATTCTAGTTTTTTGGCCGTAAAATGCATAACAATGAGGAACGGTAATGGCGGGGCGGTGACTATGGTTCCTTAGGTCGTATTTGATGGCCCCGAATAATTTTAGGCGATCGGGGTCCGGGGGCCCGGACCCACTCGGAAGGAGTGGGCTTATAGCACACGAAAATATGCGAATCGGGCGAAATTCTAGTATTTTGGCCGTAAAACGCAAAACAACGAGGAACGGCGATGGCGGGGCGGTGAATATAGTTCCTTAGGTCGTATTTGATGGCCTGAAAATTTTTTAGGCAATCCGGTTTCGGGGGACGCGGGCCCACTCGGAAGGTGTGGGCTAGTGCACACGAAAATATGGGAATTAGGCGGAATTCTTGTTTTTTGGTCGTAAAAAGCAAAACAACGAGGAACGGTCATGGCGGGGCGGTGACTATGGACCCTTCGGTCGTATTTGACGGCCCAAATAAATTTTAGGCGATCGGGGTTCGGGGCGCCCGGACCCACTCGGAAGGTGTGGTCTAGTGCACACGAAAATTTGGGAATTAGGCGGAATTCTTGTTTTTTGGTCCTAAAAAGCAAAACTATGAGGAACGGTCATGGCGGGGCTGTGACTATGGTTCCTTAGGTCGTATTTTATGGCCCCGAATAATTTTAGGTGATCGGGGACCGGGGGCCCGGACCCACTCGGAAGGCGTGGGCTATAGCACACAAATATATGGGAATCGGGCGGAATTCTAGTTTTTTGGCCGTAAAAAGCAAAACAACGAGGAACGGCCATGGCGGGGTGGTGACTATGGTTCCTTAGGCCGTATTTGATGGCCCCTAATAATTTTAGGCGATCGGGGTCCGGGGGCCCAGACCCACTCGGAAGGCGTTGGCTTATAGCACACGAAAATATGGGAATCGGGCAAAATTCTAGTTTTTTGGCCGTAAAACGCAAAACAACGAGGAACGGCCATGGCGGGGTGATGAATATGGTTCCTTAGTTCGTATTTGATGGCCTGGAAAACTTTTAGGCAATCCGGTTTTGGGGGACACGGGCCCACTCGGAAGACGTGGGCTATAGCACACAAAAATATGGGAATCGGGCGGAATTCTAGTTTTTTGGTCCTAAAATGAAAAACAATGAGGAACGGTCTTGGCAGGGCGGTGACTATGGTTCCTTAGGTCTTATTTGATGGCCCAAATAAATTTTATCCGATCGAGGCCCGGACCCACTCGGAATGCATGGGCTATAGCTCACGAAAATATGGCAATCGCGCGAAATTCTAGTTTTTTGGATGTTAAAAGGAAACAAACGAGGAACGGTTATGCTGGGGCAGTGACTATGGTTCCTTAGGTCATATTTGATTTCCCGGAATAATTTTAGGCGATAGGGGTCCGGGGGCCCGGACCCACTTGGAAGGCATAGGCTATAGCACACGAAAATATGGGAATATGGCGAAATTCTAGTTTTTTGGCCGTAAATTGCAAAACAACGAGGAACGGCCACGGCGGGGCGGTGACTATGGTTCCTTATGTCATATTTTATGGCCCAGAATAATTTTAGGCGATCGGGGTTCGGGGGCCCGGGCCCACTCGAAAGGCGTGGGCTATAGCACACGAATATATGGGAATCGGGCGGAATTCTAGTTTTTGGCCGGAAAATGCAAAACAACGAGGAACGGCCAAAGCGGGGCGGTGACTATGGTTCCTTAGGTCGAATTTAAAGGCCTAGAATAATTTTAGGCAATCGGGGTGCGGGGGCCCGGACCCACTCGGAAAGCGTAGGATATAGCACACGAATATATGGGAATCAGGCAGAATTCTAGTTCTTCGGCCGTAAAACGCAAAACAACGAGGAACGGCCATGGCGGGGCGATCACTATGGTTCCTTAGGTCGTATTTGATGGCCCCGAATAATTTAAGGTGATTGGGGTCCGGTCGCCCGGACCCACTCTGGAAGGCGTAGGCTATAGCACACGAATATATAGGAATCAGACGGAATTCTAGTTTTTTGGCCGTAAAATGCAAAACAACGAGTAACGACCATGGAGGGGCGGTGACTATGGTTCCTTAGGTCGAATTTGATGGCCTAGAATAATTTTAGGCGATCAAGGTCCGGGGGCCCGGACCCACTCGGAAAGCGTGGGCTATAGCACATGAATATATGGGAACCGGGCAGAATTCTAGTTCTTTGGCCGTAAAACGCAAAACAACGAACAACGGCCATGGCGGGGCAGTTACTATGGTTCCTTAGGTCTTATTTGATGGCCCCAAATAATTTTAGGCGATTGGGGTCTGGTGGCCCGGATCCACTCGGAAGGCGTGGGCTATAGCACACGAATATATGGGAATCTGACAGAATTCTAGTTTTTTGGCCGTAAAATGCAGAACAACGAGTAATGACCATGGCGGGGCAGTGACTATGGTTCCTTAGGTCATATTTGATGGCCCGGAAAATTTTTAGGGGATCGGCACTCGGAAGGCGTGGGCTGTAGCACAAGAATATATAGGAATCGGGCGGAATTCTAGTTTTTTGGCTTTAAAATGCAAAACAACGAGGAACGGCCATGGCGGGGCGGTGACTATGGTTCCTTAGGTCGTATTTGATGGCCTGGAAAAGTGTTAGGCAAGATGGTTTCGGGGGACCCGGGCCCAGTCGGAAGGCATGGGCTAGAGTACATGAAAATATGGGAATCGGGCGGAATTCTACTTTTTTGGTCGTAAAAGCAAAACAACAAGGAACGGTCATGGTGGGTCGGTGACTATGGTTCCTTAGGTCGTATTTGAAAGCCCGGAAAATTTTTAGGCGATCAGGGTCCCGGAGACCCGGACTCACTAGGAAGGCGTGGGCTATAGCACACGAATATATGGGAATCGGGCGGAATTCTAGTTTTTTGGCCGTAAAATGCAAAACAACGAGGAACGGCCAAGGCGAGGGGGTGACTATGGTTCCTTAGGTCGAATTTGATGGCCCAGAATAATTTTAGGCGATCGGGGTCCGGGGGCCCGGACCCACTCGGAAGGCGTGGGCTATAGAACACGAATATATGGGAATCGGGCGGAATTCTAGTTTTTTGGCCGTAAAACGCAAAACAACAAGGAAGGATCATGGCAGGGCGGTGACTATGGTTCCTTAGGTCGTATTTGATGGCCCCGAATATTTTTAGGCGATCGGGGTCCAGGTTCCCGGACCCACTCAGAAGGCATGGGCTATAGCGCACGAACATATGGGAATCGGGAAAAATTATAGTTTTTTGGCCGTAGAATGCAAAACAACTAGGAACGGCCATGGCTGGGCGGTGACTATGGTTCCTTTGGTCATATTTGATGGCCCGGAATAATTTTAGGCAATCGGGGTCCGGGGGCCCGAACCCACTCGGAAGGCGTGGGCTATATATAGCACACAAATATATAGGAATCAGGGGGAATTTTAGTTTTTTGTCCTTAAAACGCAAAACAACGAGGAACGACCATGGCGGGGCGGTGAATATGGTTCCTTAGGTCGTATTTGATGTCTTGGAAAAATGTTAGGCAATCTGGTTTCGGGGGACCTGGGCCCACTCGGAAGGCGTGGGCTAGAGTACACGAAAATATGGGAATCGGGCGGAATTCTAGTTTTTTGGTCGTAAAAAGCCAAACAACGAGGAACGGTCTTGGCGGGGCGGTGTCTATGGTTCCTTAGGTCATATTTGATAGCCCGGAAAAACTTTAGGTGATCAGGGTTCGGGGGGCCCGGACCCACTAGGAAGGCGTGGGCTATAGCACACGAATATATGGGAATCAGGCGGAATTCTAGTTTTTTGGCCGTAAAACGCAAAGCAACGAGGAAAAGTCATGGCGGGGCGGTGACTATGGTTCCTTAGGTCGTATTTGATAGCCCCGAATAATTTTAGGCGATCGGGGTCCGGGGGCCCGGACCCAGTCGGAAGGCATGGGCTATAGCACACGAACATATGGGAATCGGGCAAAATTCTCGTTTTTTGGCCGTAAAATGCAATACAACGATGAAGGGCCATGGCTGGACGGTGACTATGGTTCCTTTGGTCGTATTTTATGGCCCGAAATAATTTTAGGCAATCAGGGTCCGAGGGGCCCGGACCCACTCGGAAGGCGTGGGCTATAGCACATGTATATATAGGAATCGGGCGGAATTCTAGTTTTTTTGCCGTAAAATGCAAAACAACGAGGACCGGCCATGGCGGGGCGGTGACTATGGTTCCTTAGGTTGTATTTGATGGCTTAGAAAAATTTTAGGCGATCGGGGTCCGGGGTGCCGGACCCACTCGGAAGGCGTGGGTTATAGCACACGAATATATAGGAATCGCGCAGAATTTTAGTTTTTTTGCCGTAAAACATAAAACAACGAGGAACGGCCATGGCGGGGCGGTGACTATGGTTCCTTAGGCCGTATTTGATGGCCCGAAATAATTTTAGGCGATCGTGGTCCGGGGGGCCCAAACCCACTCGGAAGGTGTGGGCTATAGCACACGAATATATAGGAATCGGGCAGAATTCTAGTTTTTTGGCCGTAAAACTCAAAAAAAAGAGGAACGCCCATGGCGTGGCGATGACTATGGTTCCTTAGGTCGTATTTGATGTCCTGGATAAATGTTAGGCAATCTCGTTTCGGGGGACCCGGGCCCACTCGGAAGGCGTGGGTTAGAGTACACGAAAATATTTGAATCGGGCGGAATTCTAGTTTTATGGCCGTAAAATGCAAAACAACGAGGAACCGCCAAGGCTGGGCAGTTACTATGGTTCCTTAGGTCGTATATGATAACCCAGAATAATTTTAGGCGATCGAGGTTCGTGGGCCCGGACCCACTGGGAAGGCGTGGGCTATAGCACACGAATATATGGGAATCCTGCCGAATTCTAGTTTTTTGGCTGTAAAACGCAAAACAACAAGGAACGGCCATGGCAGGGCAGTGACTATGGTTCCTTAGGTAGTATTTGATAGTCCGGAATTATTTTAGGCGATCGGGGTCCGGACCCCCCGGACCCACTCGGAAGGCGTGGGCTATAGCACACGAATATATAGAAATCCGGCGGAATGCTAGTTTTTTGAAAGTAAAATGCAAAACATTGAGGATCAACCATGGAGGGGCGGGGACTACGGTTCCTTAGGTTGTATTTGATGGCATAGAAAAATTTTAGGCGATCGGGGTCCGGGGGGGCCGGACCCATTCGAAAGGCGTGGGCTATAGCACACGGATATATGGGAATCGGGCGGAATTCTAGTTTTTTGGCAGTAAAACGCATAACAACGAGGAACGGCCATGGCAGGGCGGTGACTATGGTTCCTTAGGTCGTATTTGATGGCCCCGATAATTTTAGGCGATCAAGGTCCGGGGGGCTCGGACCGACTAGGAAGGTGTAGGCTATAGCACACGAATATATAGAAATCGGGCGAAATTCTAGTTTTTTGGCCGTAAAACGCAAAACAACGAGGAACGGCCATGGCAGGGCGGTGACTATAGTTCCTTAGGTCGTATTTGATCGCTCGGAATAATTTGAGGTGATCGGGGTCCGGGGGGCCCGAACCCATTCGGAAGGCATGGGCTATAGCACACGAATATATCGGAATCAGGCGGAATTCTAGTTTTTTGGCCGTAAAATGCAAAACAACGAGGAACGGCCATGGCAGGCGGTGACTACGGTTCCTTAGGTCGTATTTGATGGCCTGGAAAAATGTTAGGCAATCTGGTTTCGGGGGACCCGGGCCCACTCGGAAGGCGTGGGCTAGAGTACACGAAAATATGGGAATTGGGTGGAATTCTAGTTTTATAGCCATAAAACGCAAAACAACGAGGAACGGCCAAGGCTTGGTGGTGACTATGGTTCCTTATGTCATATTTGATGACCCTGAATAATTTTAGGTGATCGGGGTCCATGGGCCAGGAACCACTCGTAATGCATGGGCTATAACACACGAATATATGGGAATCCTGCGGAATTACAGTTTTTTGGCCGTAAAATGCAAAACAACGAGGAACGGCCATGGCGAAGCGGTGACTATGGTTCCTTAGATCGTATTTGATGGCCCGGAATAATTTTAGGCGATCGGGGTCCGGGCCCCCTGGACCCACTCGGAAAGCGTGCACACGAATATATAGGAATCGGGCAGAATTCTAGTTTTTTGGCCGTAAAACGCAAAACAACGAGGAACGGCCATAGCGGGACGGTGACTATGGTTCCTTAGGTCGTATTTGATGGCCTGGAAAAATGTTAGGCAATCTGGTTTCGGGGGACCCGGGCCCACACGGAAGGCGTGGGCTAGAGCACACAAAAATATGGGAATCAGGCGGAATTCTAGTTTTTTGGTCGTAAAAAGCAAAACAACGAGGAACGGTCATGGCGGGGCCGTGACTATGGTTCCTTAGGTCGTATTTGATAGCCCGGAAACATTTTAGGCGATCAGGGTCCGGGGGCCCGGACCCACTGGGAAGGCGTGGGCTATAGCACACGAATATATGGGAATCAGGCGGAATTCTAGTTTTTTGGACGTAAAACGCAAAACAACGAGGAACGGCCAAGGCGAGGCAATGACTATGGTTCCTTAGGTCGTATTTGATGGCCCGGAATAATTTTAGGCGATTGGGGTCTGGGTCCCCCGGACCCACTCGGAAGGTGCGGGCTATAGCACACGAATATATAGAAATCGGGCGGAATGCTAGTTTTTTGGCCGTAAAATGCAAAACAACGAGGAAAGTCCATGGAGGGGCGGGGACTATGGTTCCTTAGGTTGTATTTGATGGCACAGAAAAATTTTTGGCGATAAAACACTCGGAAGGCGTGCTCTATAGCACACGAATATATGGGAATCGGGCGGAATTCTAGTTTTTTGGCCGTAAAACGCATAACAATGAGGAACGGCCATGGCGGGGCGGTGACTATGGTTCCTAAGGTCGTATTTGATGGCCCCGAATAATTTTAAGCGATCAAGGTCCGGGAGGCCCGGACCGACTAGGAAGGCGTGGGCTATAGCACACGAATATATAGAAATCGGGCGGAATTCTAGTTTTTTGGCTGTAAAATGCAAAACAACGAGGAACGGCCATGGCTGGGCGGTGACTATGGTTCTTTAGGTCGTATTTGATCGCCCGGAATAATTTGAGGCAATCGGGGTCCGGGGGGCTCGAACCCATTCGGAAGGCATGGGCTATAGCACACGAATATATAGGAATCACGCGGAATTCTAGTTTTTTTGTCGTAAAATGCAAAACAACGAGGAACGGCCATGGCGGGCGATGACTATAGTTCCTTAGGTCGTATTTGATGGCCTGGAAAAATGTTAGGCAATCTGGTTTTGGGGGACCCCGGCCCCCTCGGAACGCGTGGGCTAGAGTACAAGAAAATACTGGAATTGGGTGGAATTCTAGTTTTATGGCCGTAAAACGCAAAACAACGAGGAACGGCCAAGGTTGGGCAGTGACTATGGTTCCTTAGGTCATATTTGATGACCCTGAATAATTTTAGGCGATCGGGGTCCGTGGGCCCGGACCCACTCGCAAGGCATGGGCTATAACACACGAATATATGTGAATCCGGCGGAATTCATGTATTTTGGCCGTAAAACGCAAAACAACAAGGAACGGCCATGGCGAGGCGGTGACTATGGTTCCTTAGGTCGTATTTGATGGCCCGGAATAATTTTAGGCGATCGAGGTCTGGGCCCCCCCGGACCCACTCTGAAGGCGCGGGCTATACCACACGAATATATAGAAATCGGGCGGTATTCTAGTTTTTTGGCCATAAAACGCAAAACAACGAGGAACGGCCATGGCGGGGCGGTGACTATGGTTCCTTAGGTCGTATTTGATGGCCCAGAATAATTTGAGGTGATCGGGGTCTGGGGGCCCGAACCCACTCGGAAGGCGTGGGCTATAGCACATGAATATATCGGAATCAGGCGAAATTCTAGTTTTTTGGCCGTAAAATGCAAAACAACGAGGAACGGCCATGTCAGGCGGTGACTATCGTTCCTTAGGTCGTATTTGATGGCCTGGAAAAATGTTAGGCAATCTGGTATCGGGGGACCCGGGCCCACTCGGAAGGCGTGGGCTAGAGTACACGAAAATATGGGAATTGGTGGGAATTCTAGTTTTATGGCCGTAAAACGCAAAACAACGAGGAACAGCCAAGGCTGGGTGGTGACTATAGTTCCTTAGGTCATATTTGATGACCCTGAATAATTTTAGGTGATCGGGGTCCATGGTCCAGGAACCACTCGCAATGCATGGGCTATAACACATGAATATATGGGAATCCGGCGGTATTCATGTTTTTTGGCCGTAAAATGCAAAACAACGAGGAACGGCCATGGCGGGGCGGTGACTATGGTTCCTTAAGTCATATTTGATGGCCCGGAATAATTTTAGGCGATCAGGGTTCGGGCCCCCTGGACCCACTCGGAAGGCGTGCACACGAATATATAGGAATCGGGCGGAATTCTAGTTGTTTGGCCGTAAAACGCAAAAACAACGAGGAACGGCCATAGCGAGACGGTGACTATGGTTCCTTAGGTCATATTTGATGGCCTGGAAAAATGTTAGGCAATCTGGTTTCGGGGAACCCGGGCCCACACGGAAGGCGTGGGCTAGAGTACACGAAAATGTGGGAATCAGGCGGAATTCTAGTTTTTTGGTCGTAAAAAGCAAAACAACTAGGAACGGTCATGGCGGGGCGGTGACTATGGTTCCTTAGGTCGTATTTGATAGCCCGAAAAAAATTTTAGGCGATCTGGGTCCGGGGGGCCCGGACCCACTGGGAAGGCGTGGGCTATAGCACACGAATATATGGGAATCGGGCGGAATTCTAATTTTTTGGCCGTAAAACGCAAAACAACGAGGAAATGCCAAGGCGAGGCAGTGACTATGGTTCCTTAGGTCGTATTTGATGGCCCGGAATAATTTTAGGCGATTGAGGTCTGGGTCCCCCGGACCCACTCGGAAGACGTGCGCTATAGCACACGAATATATAAATATCAGGCGGAATTCTTATTTTTTAGCCGTAAAACGCAAAACAACGAGGAACGGCCATGGCGGGCGGTGACTATGGTTCCTTAGGTCGTATTTGATGGCCTGGAAAAATGTTAGGCAATCTGGTTTCGGGGGACCCGGGCCCACTCGGAAGGCATGGGCTAGAGTACACGAAAATATGGGAATTAGGTGGAATTCTAGTTTTATGGCCGTAAAACGCAAAACAACGAGGAAAAGCCAAGGCTGGGCGGTGACTATGGTTCCTTAGGTCATATTTGATGACCCTGAATAATTTTAGGTAATCGGGGTCCATGGGCTAGGAACCACTCGCAATGCATGGGCTATAACACACGAATATATGGGAATCCGGCGGTATTCATGTTTTTTGGCCGTAAAATTCAAAACAACGAGGAACGGCCACGGCGGGGCGGTGACTATGGTTCCTTAGGTCATATATGATGGCCCGGAATAATTTTAGGCGATCGGGGTTCAGGCCCCCTAGACCCACTCGGAAGGCGTGCACACGAATATATAGTAATCGGGCGGAATTCTAGTTTTTTGGCAGTAAAATGCAAAAACAACGAGGAACGGCCATAGCGAGACGGTGACTATGGTTCCTTAGGTCATATTTGATGGCCTGGAAAAATGTTAGGCAATCTGGTTTCGGGGGACCCGGGCCCACACGGAAGGCGTGGGCTAGAGTACACGAAAATATGGGAATCGGGCGGAATTCTAGTTTTTTGGTCGTAAAAAGCCAAACAACGAGGAACGGTCATGGCGGGGCGGTGACTATGGTTCCTTAGGTCGAATTTTATAGCCCAGAAAAATTTTAGGCGATCTGGGTCCGGGGGGCCCGGACCCACTGGGAAGGCGTGGGCTATAGCACACGAATATATGGGAATCGGGCGGAATTCTAATTTTTTGGCCGTAAAACGCAAGACAACGAGGAATGGCCAAGGCGAGGCAGTGACTATGGTTCCTTAGGTCGTATTTGATGGCCCGAAATAATTTTAGGCGATTGAGGTCTGGGTCCCCCGGACCCACTCGGAAGACGTGGGCTATAGCACGCGATTATATAAATATCGGGCGGAATTCTTGTTTTTTAGCCGTAAAACGCAAAACAACGAGGAACGGCCATGGCGGGCGGTGACTATGGTTCCTTAGGTCGTATTTGATGGCCTGGAAAAATGTTAGGCAATCTGGTTTCGGGGGACCCGGGCCCACTCGGAAGGCATGGGCTAGAGTACACGAAAATATGGGAATTAGGTGGAATTCTAGTTTTATGGCCGTAAAACGCAAAACAACGAGGAACAGCCAAGGCTGGGCGGTGACTATGGTTCCTTAGGTCATATTTGATGACCCTGAATAATTTTAGGTGATCGGGGTCCATGGGCTAGGAACCACTCGCAATGCATGGGCTATAACACATGAATTTATGGGAATCCGGCGGTATTCATGTTTTTTGGCCGTAAAATGCAAAACAACGAGGAACGGCCATGGCGGGGCGGTGACTATGGTTCCTTAGGTCATATTTGATGGCCCGAAATAATTTTAGGCAATCGGGGTTCGGGCCCCCTGGACCCACTAGGAAGGCGTGCACACGAATATATAGGAATCGGGCGGAATTCTTGTTTTTTGGCCGTAAAACGCAAAAACAACGAGGAACGGCCTTAGCGGGATGGTGACTATGGTTCCTTAGGTCATATTTGATGGCCTGGAAAAATGTTAGGCAATCTGGTTTCGGGGGACCCGGGCCCACACGGAAGGCGTGGGCTCGGTACACGAAAATATGGGAATCGGGCGGAATTCTAGTTTTTTGGTCGTAAAAAGCAAAACAACGAGGAATGGTCATGGCGGGGCGGTGACTATGGTTCATTAGGTCGTATTTGATAGCCCGAAAAAATTTTAGACGATCTGGGTCCGGGGGGCCCGGACCCACTGGGAAGGCGTGGGCTATAGCACACGAATATATGGGAATCGGGCGGAATTCTAATTTTTTGGCCGTAAAACGCAAAACAGCGAGGAACGGCCAAGGCGAGGCAGTGACTATGGTTCCTTAGGTCGTATTTGATGGCCCGGAATAATTTTAGGCGATTGAGGTCTGGGTCCCCCGGACCCACTCGGAAGACGTGGGCTATAGCACACGAATATATAGAAATCGGGCGGAATTCTAGTTTTTTAGCCGTAAAACGCAAAACAACGAGGAACGGCCATGGCGAGCGGTGACTATGGTTCCTTAGGTCGTATTTGATGGCTTGGAAAAATGTTAGGCACTCTGGTTTCGGGGGACCCAGGCCCACTCGGAAGGCATGGGCTAGAGTACACGAAAATATGGGAATCGGGTGGAATTCTAGTTTTATGGCCGTAAAACGCAAAACAACGAGGAACGGCCAAAGCTGGGTGGTGACTATGGTTCCTTAGATCGTATTTGATGACCCTGAATAATTTTAGGCGATCGGAGTCCGTGGGCCCGGACCCACTCGCAAGGCGTGGGCTATAACACACGAATATAAGGGAATCCGGCGAAATTCTAGTTTTTGGGCCATAAAACGCAAAACAACGAGGAACGGCCATGGCGGGGCGGTGACTATGGTTCCTTAGGTCGTATTTGATGGCCCGGAATAATTTTAGGCAATCGGGGTCCGGGCCCCCCGGACCCACTCGGAAGGCGTGCACACGAATATATAGGAATCGAGCGGAATTCTAGTTTTTTGGCCGTAAAACGCAAAAAAACGAGGAACGGCCAAGGCGAGGCGGTGACTATGGTTCCTTATGTCGAATTTGATGGCCCAGAATAATTTTAGGCGATCGGGGTCCGGGGGCCCGGACCCACTCGGAAGGCGTGTGCTATAATAGCACACGAATATATGGGAATCGGGCGGAATTTTTGTTTTCTGGCCGTAAAACGCAAAACAACGAGGAACGGTCATGGCGGGGAGGTGACTATGGTACCTTAGGTCATATTTGATGGCCCCGAATAATTTTAGGCGATCGGGGTCCAGGGGCCGGATCCACTCGAAAGGCGTGGGCTATAGCACATGAAAATATGGGAATCAGGAGAAATTCTAGTTTTATGGCCGTAAAACGCAAAACAACGAGGAACGGCCATGGCGGGGCGGTGACTATGGTTCCGTAGGTCGTATTTGATGGCCTGGAAAAATGTTAGGCAATCTGGTTTCGGGGAACCCGGGCCCACTCGAAAGGCATGGGCTAGAGTACACGAAAATATGAAAATCGGGCGGAATTCTAATTTTTTGGTCGTAAAAAGCAAAAATCCGAGGAACGGTCATGGCTGGGTGGTGACTATGGTTCCTTAGGTCGTATTTGATAGCCCGAAAAAAAATTTAGGCAATCAGGGTCAGGGGGGCCCGGACCCACTAGGAAGGCATAGGCTATAGCACACGAAAATATAGGAATCCGGCAAAATTCTAGTTTTTTGGCCGTAAAATGCAAAACAACGAGGAACGGACACGGCGGGGAGGTGACAATGGTTCCTTAGGTCGTATTTGATGTCTTAGAAAGATTTTAGGCAATCGGGGTCCGGGGGGCCCGGACCCACTCGGAAGGCATGGGTTATAGCACACGAAAATATGGAAATCGGGTGGAATTCTAGTTTTTTGGCCGTAAAATGCATAACAACGAGGAACGGCCAAGGCGGGGCGGTGACTATGGTTCCTTAGGTCGTATTTGAAGGCCCCGAATAATTTTAGGCAATCGAAGTTCGGGGGTCCGGACCCAGTCGGAAGGCGTGGGCGTATAGCACACGAAAATATGGGAATCAGGCAAAATTCTAATTTTATGGCCATAAAACGCAAAACAACGAGGAACGGCCATGGCGGGGCGGTGAATATGGTTCCTTAGGTCATATTTGATGGCCTGGAAAAATTTTAGGCAATCCAGTTTCGGGGGACCCGGTCCCACTCGGAAGGCGTGGGCTAGAGCACACGAAAATATGGGAATTGGGCGGAATTCTAGTTTTGTGGTCATAAAAAGCAAAAAAAGAGGAACGGTCATGGCGGGGCGGTGACTATGGATCCTTCGGTCGTATTTGATGGCCCAAATAAATTTTAGGTGATCGGGGTCCGGGGGGCCTGGACCCACTCGGAAGGTGTGGGCTAGAGCACACGAAAATATGGGAATCCGGCGGAATTCTTGTTTTTTGGTCGTAAAAAGCAAAACAACGAGGAACGGTCATAGCGGGGCGGTGACTATGGTTCCTTAGGTCGTATTTGATGGCCCCAAATAATTTTAGGCGATCGGGCACCGGGGGCCCGGACCCACTCGGAAGGCGTGGGCTATAGCACATGAATATATGGGAATCGGGCGGAATTTTAGTTTTTTGGCCGTAAAACGCATAACAACGAGGAACGGCCATGGTGGGGAAGTGACTATGGTTCCTTAGTTCGTATTTGATGGCCCCGAATAATTTTAGGCGATCAAGGTCCGGGGTGCCCGGACCCACTAGGAAGACGTGGGCTATAGCACACGAATATATAGGAATCGTGAGGAATTCTAGTTTTTTGGCCGTAAAATGCAAAACAACGAGGAACGGTCATGGAGGGGCGGTGACTATGGTTCTTTAGGTCATATTTGATGGTTTGGAAAAATGTTAGGCAATCTGATTTTGGGGGACCCGGGCCCACTCGGAAGGCGTGGGCTCTGCACACGAAAATATGGGAATCGGGCGGAATTCTAGTTTTTTAGTCCTAAAAAGCAAAACAACGAGGAACAGTCATGGTGGGGCGGTGACTATGGTTCCTTAGGTCGTATTTGATGGCCCAAATCAATTTTAGGTGATTGGGGCCCAGACCCACTCGGAATTCATGGTCTATAGCTCACGAAAATAAGGCTATCGCGCGAAATTCTAGTTTTTTGACTATAAAAAGGAAAAATATGAGGAATGATCATAGCGGGGCGGTGACTATTGTTCCTTATTTCGTATTTGATGGCCCGGAATAATTTTAGGCGATCGGGGTCCGGGGGGCCCGAACCCACTCGGAAGGCGTGGGCTATAGCACACGAATATATAGGAATCAGGCGGAATTCTAGTTTTTGGGCCGTAAAACGCAAAGCAATGAGGAACGGCCATGGTGGGGTGATGGCTATGGTTCCTTAGGTCGTATTTGATGGTTTGGAAAAATGTTAGGCAATCTAGTTTCGGGGGATCCGTGCCCACTCAGAAGGCGTGGGCTAGAGTACATGAAAATATGGGAATAGTGTGGAATACTAGTTTTATGGCCGTAAAACGCAAAACAACGAGGAACGGCCAAGGCTGGGCGGTGACTATGGTTCCTTAGGTCGTATTTGATGACCCTGAATAATTTTAGGTGATCGGGGTCTGTAGACTCGGACCCACTCGCAAGGCGTGGGCTATAACACACGAATATATGGGAATCCGGCGGAATTCTAGTTTTTTGGCCATAAAACGCAAAACAACGAGGAACGGCCATGGCGGGGCGGTGACTATGGTTCCTTAGGTCGTATTTGATGGCCCGGAATAATTTTAGGCGATCGGGGTCCGGGCCCCCCGAACTCACTCGGAAGGCGTGCACACGAATATATAGGAATCGGGCGGAATTCTAGTTTTTTGGCCGTAAAACACAAAACAACGAGGAACGGCCAAGGCGGGGCGGTGACTAGGGTTCCTTAGGTCGAATTTGGTGGCCCAGAATAATTTTAGGCAATCGAGGTCCGGGGGCTTGGACCCACTCGGAAGGTGTGTGGCATAGCACACTAATATATGGGAATCGGGCAGAATTTTAGTTTTTTGGCTGTAAAACGCAAAACAACGAGGAACGGTCATGGCGGGGCAGTGACTATAGTTCCTTAGGTCGTTTTTGATGGCCTCGAATAATTTTAGTTGATCGGGGTCCGGGGGCCCGGACCCACTCGAAAGGCGTGGGCTATAGCACACGAAAATATGGGAATTGGGAGGAATTCTAGTTTTATGGCCGTAAAACGTAAAACAATGAGGAACGGCCATGGCGGGGCGGTGACTATGATTCCTTAGGTCGTATTTGATGGCCTGGAAAAATGTAAGGCAATCTGGTTTCGGGGAACCCGGGCCCACTCGAAAGGCGTGGGCTAGAGTACACGAAAATATGAGAATCGGGCGGAATTCTAATTTTTTGGTCGTAAAAAGCAAAAAAATGATCAACGGTCATGGCTGGGTGGTGACTATTGTTCCTTAGGTCGTATTTGATAGCCCAAAAAAAATTTTAGGGGATCAGGGTCAGGGGGGCCCGGACCCACTAGGAAGGCGTGGGCTATAGCACACGAAAAACAACGAGGAACGACTATGGAGGGGCGGGGACTATGGTTCCTTAGGTCATATTTGATGGCTCAGAAACATTTTAGGCGATCGGGGTCCGGAGGGCCGGACCCACTCGGAAGGCGTGGGCTATAGCACACGAATATATGGGAATCACGCGGAATTCTAGTTTTTTTGCCGTAAAACGCAAAAAACCGAGGAACGGGCATGGCGGGGCGGTGTCTATGGTTCCTTAGGTCGTTTTTGATGGCCCCGAATAATTTTAGGCGATCAGGGTGCGGGGCCCCGGACCCACTTAAAAGGCGTGGGCTATAAAACACGAAAATATAGAAATCGGGAGAAATTCTAGTTTTTTGCCGTAAAACGCAAAATAACGAGGAACGGCCATAGCAGGGCGGTGTCTATGGTTCCTTATGTCATATTTGATGACCTAGAATAATTTTAGGCGATCAGGGTCCGTGGCCCCGAACCCTCTTGGAAGGCGTGGGCGCACACGAATATATGGGCAATGGGAGGAATTCTAGTTTTTTGGCAATACGACCTAAGGAACCATAGTCACCGCCCCGCCTTGGCCGTTCCTCGTTGTTATGCATTTTACGGCCAAAAAACTAGAATTCCACCCGATTTCCATATATTCGTGTGCTATAACCCACGCCTTCCGAGTGGGTCCGGGCCCCCGGACCTCGATCGCCTAAAATCTTTCTAAGCCAACAAATACGACCTAAGGAACCATATTCACCACTCCGCCGTGTCCGTTCCTCGTTGTTTTGCATTTTACAGCCAAAAAACTAGAATTTCGCCGGATTCCCTTATTTTCGTGTGCTATAGCCTATGCCTTCCGAGTGGGTCCGGGCCCCCGGACCCCGATCGCCTAAAATTATTCGTGGCAATCAAATACGACCAAAGGAACCATAGTCACCTCCCCGCCATGGCCGTTCCTCGTTGTTTTCCGTTTTATGACCTCGATCGTCTAAAATTAATTGGGGCCATCAAATACGACCTAAGGAACCATAGTCACCGCCCCGCCATGGCCGTTCCTCGTTGTTTTGCGTTTAACGGCAAAACAACTAGAATTCTGCCCGATTCACATATTTTTGTTTGCTAAAGCCCATGCCTTCCGAATAGGTCCGAGCCCCCTGACCCCAATCGCCTAAAATTATTCCGGGCCATCAAATACGACCTAAGGAACCATAGTCACCGCCCTGCCATGGCCATTCCTCGTTGTTTTGCGTGTTACGGCCAAAAAATTAGAATTCTGCCCGATTCCCATATTTTCATGTGATATAGCCCACGCCTTCCAAGTGGGTCCGGGCCCCCCGGACCGCGATCGCCTAAAATATTTCCGGGCTATCACATACGACCTAAGGAACCACAGCCACCGCCCCGCCATGACCATTCTTCGTTGTTTTGCTTTATACGGCCAAAAAACTTGAATTTCGCGCCATTGCCATATTTTCATGTGCTATAGCCCAAGCCTTCCAAGTGGGCCGGGCCCCCGGACCCCGATCGCCTAAAAATTTTCCGAGCCATCAAATACGACCTAAGGAACCATAGTCACTGCCCCGCCATGGACATTCCTCGTTGTTTGGCATTTTACAACCAAAAAACTAGAATTTCGCCCGGCTCCCCAGACCCCGATCGCCTAAAATTTATTTGGGCCATCAAATACGACCGAAGGATCCATTGTCACCGCCCCGCCATGACCGTTCCTCGTTGTTTTGCTTTTTAAGACCAAAAAACTAGAATTCCGCCCGATTCCCATATTTTCGTGTGCTCTAGCCCATGCCTTCCGAGTGGTCCCGGATCCCCCAAAATCGAATTGCCTTAAATTTTTCAAGGCCATCAAATACGACCTAAGGAACCATATTCACCGCCCCGCCATGGGCGTTCCTCATTGTTTTGCGTTTTACGGCCAAAAAATTAGAATTTTGCCTGATTCCCATATTTTCGTGTGCTATAAGCCGACGCCTTCCGAGTGGATCCGGGCCCCCTAACCGCGATCGCCTAAAATATTTCCGGGCCATCACATACGACCTAAGGAACCATAGCCACCGCCTCGCCATGACCGTTCTTCGTTGCTTTGCTTTATACGGCCAAAAAACTTGAATTTCGCCCGATTGTCATATTTTGATGTGCTATAGCCCAAGCCTTCCAAGTGGGTCAGGCCCCCGGACCCCGATTGCCTAACAATTTTCTGAGACATCAAATACGACCTAAGGAACCATAGTCACTGCCCCGCCATGGACGTTCCTCGTTGTTTTGCATTTTACGACCAAAAACCTAGAATTTCACCGGATTCTCATATTTTCGTGTGCTATAGACTATGCCTTCCGAGTGGGTGCAGGCCCCCGGACCCCGATCGCCTAAAATTATTCGGGGCAATCAAATATGACCTAAGGAACCATAGTCACCGCCCCGCCTTGGCCGTTCCTCGTTGTTATGCATTTTACGGCCAAAAAACTAGAATTCCACCCGATTTCCATATATTCATGTGCTATAACCCACGCCTTCCGAGTGGGTCCGGGCCCTCTCCCCCCCGATAGCCTAGAATCTTTCTAAGCCATCAAATACGACCTAAGGAACCATAGTCACCACCCCGCCGTGTCCGTTCCTCGTTGTTTTGCATTTTACGGCCAAAAAACTAGAATTTCACCGGATTCTCATATTTTCATGTGCTATAGCCTATGCCTTCCGAGTGGGTCCGGGCCCCCGGACCCCGATCGCCTAAAATTATTCGGGGCAATCTAATACGACCTAAGGAACCATAGTCACCTCCCCGCCATGGCCGTTCCTCGTTGTTTTGCGTTTTACGGCCAAAAAACTAGAATTCCTCCCATTTCCCATATATTCGTGTGCGCCCACGCCTTCCGAGTGGGTTCAGGCCCACGGACCCTGATCGCCTAAAATTATTCTGGGTCATCAAATACGACCTAAGGAACCATAGACACCTCCCCGCCATGACCGTTCCTCGTTGTTTTGCGTTTTACGGCAAAAAAACTAAAATTTCTACCGATTTCTATATTTTCGTGTGCTATAGCCCACGCCTTCAAAGTGGGTCGGGGGCCCCGGACCCAGATCGCCTAAAATTATTCGGGGCCATCAAAAACGACCTAAGGAACCATAGACACCGCCCCGCCATGGCCGTTCCTCTTTGTTTTGCGTTTTACGGCAAAAAAACTAGAATTTCGCGTGATTCCCATATATTCGTGTGCAATAGCCCACGCATTCCTAGTGGGTCCGGCCCGGACCCACTCGGAAGGCACAGGCTATAACACACGAAAATATGGGAATTCGGCAAAATTCTAGTTTTTTGGCTGTAAAATGCAAAAAGACGAGGAACGGCCATGGTGGGGCGGTGACTATGGTTCCTGAGGTCGTATTTGATGGCCCTGAATAATTTTAGGCGATCGGGGTTCGGGGAGCCCGGACCCACTCGGAAGGCGTGGGCTAGCACACGAATATATGGGAATCACGCGGAATTCTAGTTTTTTGGCCGTAAAATGCAAAACAACGAGGAACGGCCATGGCGGGGTGGTGACTATGGTTCCTTAGGTCGTATTTGATGTCCCCGATTAACTTTAGGCGATCGGGGTCCGGAGGCCCGAACCCACTCGGAAGGCGTGTGCTTATAGCACACGAATATATGGGAATCAGGCGAAATTCTAGTTTTTTGTCCGTAAAATGCAAAACAACGAGGAACGGCCATGGCGGGGCGGTGAATATGGTTCCTTAGGTCGTATTTGATGGCCTCGAAAAATTTAAGGCAATCCGATTTTGGGGGACCCGGGACCACTCAGAAGGCATGGGCTAGAGCACACGAAAATATGGGAATCGGGTGGAATTCTAGTTTTTTGGTCGTAAAAAGCAAAACAACGAGGAACGGTCATGGTGTGGAGGTGACTATGGATCCTTCGGTCGTATATGATGGACCAAATAAATTTTGGGCGATCAGGGTCAGGGGAGCCCGGACCAACTCGGAAGGTGTGGGCTATAGCACATGGACATATGGGAATCGAGCGAAATTCTAGTTTTTTGGTCGTAAAACACAAAACAACTAGGAACATCCATGTCAGGGCAGTGACTATGGTTCCTTAGGTCGTATTTGATGGCTCGGAAAAATTTTAGGCGATCGGGGTCCGGGGGCCCGACCCACTTGGAAGGCTTGGGCTATAGCACATGAAAATATGGCAATCAGGCGAAATTCAAGTTTTTTGGCCGTATAAAGCAAAACAATGAAGAACGGTCATGGCGGGGCGGTGGTTGTGATTCCTTAGGTCGTATGTGATAGCCCGGAAATATTTTAGGCGATCGCGGTCAAGGGGGCCCGGATCCACTCGGAAGGCGTGGGCTATAGCATACAAATATATGGAAATCGGGCGAAATTATAGTTTTTTGTCCGTAAAACGCAAAACAACGAGGAACGACCATGGTGGGGCAGTGAATATGGTTCCTTAGGTTGTATTTGATGGCCTTAAAAAATTTAAGGCAATCTGGTTTTGAGGGACCCGGGACCACTCGAAAGGCATGGGCTAGAGCACACGAAAATATGGGAATCAGGCGGAATTCTAGTTTTTTGGTCGTAAAAAGCAAAACAACGAGGAACGGTCATGGCAGAGCACTGACTATGGATCCTTCAGTCGTATTTGATGGCCCAAATAAATTTTAGGCGATCGGGGTCTAGGGAGCCCGGACCATCTCGGAAGATGTGGGCTATTGCACACGGACATATGGGAATCGGACGAAATTCTAGTTTTTTGGTCGTAAAACGCAAAACAACGAGGAACGTCCATGGCGGGGTAGAGACTATGGTTCCTTAGGTCGTATTTGATGGCTCGGAAAAATTTTAGGCGATCGGGGTCCGGGTGCCCGACCCACTTGGAAGGCTTGGGCTATAGCACATGAAAATATGGCAATCAGGCGAAATTCAAGTTTTTTGGCCGTATAAAGCAAAACAACGAAGAACGGTCATGGCGGGGCGGTGGCTGTGGTTCCTTAGGTCGTATGTGATAGCCCGAAAATATTTTAGGCGATCACGGTCCAGGGGCCCGGATCCACTCGGAAGGCGTGGGCTATAGCATACGAATATTTGGGAATCCGGCAGAATTCTAGTTTTTTGGCCGTAAAACGAAAAAAACAACGAGGAACGGCCATGGCGGGGTGGTTACTATGGTTCCTTAGGTCGTATTTGATGGACTTGAAAAATTTAAGGCAATCCGGTTTTGGGGGACTCGGGACCACTCTGAAGGCATGGGCTAGAGCACACGAAAATATGGGAATCGGGCGGAATTCTAGTTTTTTGGTCGTAAAAAGCAAAACAACAAGGAACGGTCATGGCGGGGCGGTGACTATGGATCGATCGGTCGTATATGATGGCCCAAATAAATTTTAGGGGATCGGGGTCAGGGGATCCCGGACCAACTCGGAAGGTGTGGGTTATAGCACGCGGACATATGGGAATCGGGCGAAATTCTAGTTTTTTGCTCGTAAAACGCAAAACAACAAGGAACGTCCATGGCAGGGCAGTGACTATGGTTCCTTAGGTCGTATTTGATGGCTCGGAAAATTTTTAGGCGATCGGGGTCTGGGGGCCCGATCCACTTGGAAGGCTTGGGCTATAGCACATGAAAATATGGCAATCGGGCGAAATTCAAGTTTTTTGGCCGTATAAAGCAAAACAACGAAGAACGGTCATGGCGGGGCAGTGGCTGTGGTTCCTTAGGTCGTATGTGATAGCCCGGAAATATTTTAGGCGATCATGGTCAAGGGGGCCCGGATCCACTCGGAAGGCGTGGGCTATAGCATACGAATATATGGGAATCGGGCGAAATTCTAGTTTTTTGTCCGTAAAACGCAAAACAACGAAGAACGGCCATGGCGGGGCGGTGAATATGGTTCCTTAGGTTGTATTTGATGGCCTTGAAAAATTTAGGGCAATCCGGTTTTGGGGGACCCGGAACCACTCGGAAGGCATGGGCTAGAGCACACGAAAATATGGGAATCAGGCGGAATTCTAGTTTTTTGGTCGTAAAAAGAAAAAATATGAGGAACGGTCATGGCGGGGCGCTGACTATGGATCCTTCGGTCATATTTGATGGCCGAAATAAATTTTAGGCGATCAGGGTCAAGGGAGCCCGGACCAACTCGGAAGGTGTGGGCTATAGCACACGGACATATGGGAATCGGGCAAAATTCTAGGTTTTTGGTAGTAAAATGCAAAACAACGAGGAACGTCCATGGCGGGGCAGTGACTATGGTTCCTTAGGTCGTATTTGATGTCCTGGAATAATTTTAGGTGATCGGGGTCCGGGGGCTCGGACCCATTCGGAAGGTGTGGGCTATAGCACACGAAAATATGGGAATCGGGAGAAATTCTAGTTTTTTGCTCGTAAAACGCAAAACAATGAGGAACGGCCATGGCGGGGCAGTGACTATGGTTCCTTAGGTCATATTTGATTGCTCGAAAAAAGTTTAGGCGATCTGGGTTCGGGGGGCCCGGACCCACTCGGAAGGCGTGGGCTATAGCACACTAATATATGAGAATCGGGCGAAATTCTAATTTTTTTTGCCGTAAAACACAAATCAACGAGGAACGGCCATGGTGGGGTGGTGACTATGGTTCCTTAGGTCGTATTTGATGGCCCTGAATAATTTTAGGCGATCGGGGTCCGGAGGCCCTGACCCACTCGGAAGGCGTGTGCTTATAGCACACGAATATATGGGAATCGGGCGAAATTCTAGTTTTTTGTCCGTAAAACGCAAAACAACGAGGAACGACCATGGCTGGGCGGTGAATATGGTTCCTTAGGTCGTATTTGATGGTCTTGAAAAATTTAAGGCAATCCGATTTTGGGGGACCCGAGACCATTCGGAAGGCATGGGCTAGAGCACACGAAAATATGGGAATCGGGCGGAATTCTAGTTTTTTGGTCGTAAAAAGCAAAACAATGAGGAACGGTCATGGCGGGGAGGTGACTATGGATCCTTCGTTCGTATATGATGGACCAAATAAATTTTAGGCGATCGGGGTCAGGGGAGCCCGGACCAACTCGGAAGGTGTGGACTATAGCACACGGACATATGGGAATTGGGCAAAATTCTAGTTTTTTGGTCGTAAAACGCAAAACAACAAGGAACGTCCATGGCGGGGCAGTGACTATGGTTCCTTAGGTCGTATTTGATGGCTCGGAAAAATTTTAGGCGATCGGGATCCGGGGGCCCGACCCACTTGGAAGGCTTGGGCTATAGCACATGAAAATATGGCAATCAGGCGAAATTCAAGTTTTTTGGCCGTATAAAGCAAAACAACGAAGAACGGTTATGGCGGGGCGGTGGCTGTGGTTCCTTAGGTCGTATGTGATTGCCCGAAAATATTTTAGGTGATCGCGGTCAAGGGGGCCCGGATCCACTCGGAAGGCGTGGGCTATAGCATACGAATATATGGGAATCGGGCGAAATTATAGTTTTTTGTCCGTAAAATGCAAAACAACGAGGAACGACCATGGCGGGGCGGTGAATATGGTTCCTTAGGTTGTATTTGATGGCCTTGAAAAATTTAAGGCAATCCGGTTTTGGGGGACCCGGGACCACTCGAAAGGCATGGGCTAGAGCACACGAAAATATGGGAATCAGCCGGAATTCTAGTTTTTTATTCGTAAAAAGCAAAACAACAAGGAACGGTCATGGCGGAGCACTGACTATGGATCCTTCAGTCTTATTTGATGGCCCAAATAAATTTTAGGCGATTGGGGTCTAGGGAGCCCGGACTATCTCGGAAGATGTGGGCGATAGAACACGGACATATGGGAATCGGGCGAAATTCTAGTTTTTTGGTAGTAAAACGCAAAACAACGAGGAACGTCCATGGCGGGGCAGTGACTATGGTTCCTTAGGTCATATTTGATGGCTCAAAAAAATTTTTGGCGATCAGGGTCCGGGGGCCCGACCCACTTGGAAGGCTTGGGCTATATAACACATGAAAATATGGCAATCGGGTGAAATTCAAGTTTTTTGGCCGTATAAAGCAAAACAACGAAGAACGGTCATGGCGGGGCGGTAGCTGTGGTTCCTTAGGTCGTATGTGATAGCCTGGAAATATTTTAGGCGATCACGGTCCCGGGGGCCCGGATCCACTCGGAAGGCGTGGGCTATAGCATACGAATATATGGGAATCGGGCAGAATTGTAATTTTTTGGCCGTAAAACGCAAAACAACGAGGAACGGCCAAGGCGGGGTTGTGACTATGGTTCCTTAGGTCGTATTTGATGTTCCGGAATAATTTTAGGCGATCGGGGTCCGGGGGCTCGGACCCATTCGGAAGGCGTGGGCTATAGCACACGAAAATATGGGAATCGGGAGAAATTCTAGTTTTTTGCTCGTAAAACGCAAAACAATGAGGAACGGCCATGGCGGGGCAGTGACTATGGTTCCTTAGGTCGTATTTGATGGCTCGAAAAAAGTTTAGGCGATCGGGGTCCGAGGGGGCCCGGACCCACTCGGAAGGCGTGGGCTATAGCACACTAATATATGAGAATCGGGCGAAATTCTAATTTTTTTTGCCGTAAAACACAAATCAACGAGGAACGACCATGGCGGGGCGGTGAATGTCCCCGATTAATTTTAGGCGATCGGGGTCCGGAGGCCCGGACCCACTCGGAAGGCGTGTGCTTATAGCACACGAATATATGGGAATCAGGCGAAATTCTAGTTTTTTGTCCGTAAAATGCAAAACAACGAGGAACGACCATGGCGGGGCGGTGAATATGGTTCCTTAGGTCATATTTGATAGCCTTGAAAAATTTAAGGCAATCCGATTTTGGGGGACCCGAGACCACTCGGAAGGCATGGGCTAGAGCACACGAAAATATGGGAATCGGGCGGAATTCTAGTTTTTTGGTCGTAAAAAGCAAAACAATGAGGAACGGTCATGGTGGGGAGGTGACTATGGATCCTTCGGTCGTATATGATGGATCAAATAAATTTTAGGTGATCGGGGTCAGGGGAGCCCGGACCAATTCGGAAGGTGTGGGCTATAGCACACGGACATATGGGAATTGGGCAAAATTCTAGTTTTTTGGTCGTAAAATGCAAAACAACAAGGAACGTCCATGGCGGGGCAGTGACTATGGTTCCTTAGGTCGTATTTGATGGCTCGGAAAAATTTTAGGCGATCGGGGTCCGGGGGCCCGACCCACTTGGAAGGCTTGGGCTATAGCACATGAAAATATGGCTATCAGGCGAAATTCATGTTTTTTGGCTGTATAAAGCAAAACAATGAAGAACGGTCATGGCAGGGCGGTGGTTATTGGTTCCTTAGGTCGTATGTGATAGCTCGGAAATATTTTAGGAGATCGCGGTCAAGGGGGCCCGGATCCACTCGGAAGGCGTGGGCTATAGCATACGAATATATGGGAATCAGGCAAAATTATAGTTTTTTGTCCGTAAAATACAAAACAACGAGGAACGACCATGGCGGGGAGGTGAATATGGTTCCTTAGGTTGTATTTGATGGCCTTGAAAAATTTAAGGCAATCCAATTTTGGGGGACCCGGGACCACTCGAAAGGCATGGGCTAGAGCACACGAAAATAAGGGAATCAGGCGGAATTCTAATTTTTTGGTCGTAAAAAGCAAAACAATGAGGAACGGTCATGGCGGAGCACTGACTATGGATCCTTCAGTCGTATTTGATGGCCCAAATAAACTTTAGGCGATCGGGGTCTAGGGAGCCCGGACCATCTCGGAAGATGTGGGCTATAACACATGAAAATATGGCAATCGGGTGAAATTCAAGTTTTTTGGCCGTATAAAGCAAAACAACGAAGAACGGTCATGGCGGGGCGGTGGCTGTGGTTCCTTAGGTCGTATGTGATAGCCCGGAAATATTTTAGGCGATCGCGGTCCCGAGGGCCCGGATCCACTCGGAAGGCGTGGGCTATAGCATACGAATATATGGGAATCGGGCAGAATTCTAATATTTTGGCCGTAAAACGCAAAACAACGAGGAACGGCCAAGGCGGGGTTGTGACTATGGTTACTTAGGTCGTATTTGATGTCCCGGAATAATTTTAGGCGATCGGGGTCCGAGGACTCGGACCCATTCGGAAGGCGTGGGCTATAGCACACGAAAATATGGGAATCGGGAGAAATTCTAGTTTTTTGCTCGTAAAACGCAAAACAATGAGGAACGGCCATGGCGGGGCAGTGACTATGGTTCCTTAGGTCGTATTTGATGGCTCGAAAAAAGTTTAGGCGATCGGGGTCCGAGGGGGCCCGGACCCACTCGGAAGGCGTGGGCTATAGCACACTAATATATGAGAATCGGGCGGAATTCTAATTTTTTTTGCCGTAAAACACAAATCAACGAGGAACGACCATGGCGGGTCGTATTTAATGTCCCCGATTAATTTTAGGCGATCGGGGTCTGGAGGCCCGGACCCACTCGGAAGGCGTGTGCTTATAGCACACGAATATATGGGAATCAGGCGAAATTCTAGTTTTTTGTCCGTAAAATGCAAAACAACGAGGAACGACCATGGCGGGGCGGTGAATATGGTTCCTTAGGTCGTATTTGATAGCCTTGAAAAATTTAAGGCAATCCGATTTTGGGGGACCCGAGACCACTCGGAAGGCATGGGCTAGAGCACACGAAAATATGGAAATCGGGCGGAATTCTAGTTTTTTGGTCGTAAAAAGCCAAACAATGAGGAACGGTCATGGTGGGGAGGTGACTATGGATCCTTCGGTCGTATATGATGGATCAAATAAATTTTAGGCGATCGGGGTCAGGGGAGCCCGGACCAATTCGGAAGGTGTGGGCTATAGCACACGGACATATGGGAATTGGGCAAAATTCTAGTTTTTTGGTCGTAAAATGCAAAACAACAAGGAACGTCCATGGCGGGGCAGTGACTATGGTTCCTTAGGTCGTATTTGATGGCTCGGAAAAATTTTAGGCGATCGGGGTCCGGGGGCCCGACCCACTTGGAAGGCTTGGGCTATAGCACATGAAAATATGGCTATCAGGCGAAATTCATGTTTTTTGGCTGTATAAAGCAAAACAATGAAGAACGGTCATGGCAGGGCGGTGGTTGTGGTTCCTTAGGTCGTATGTGATAGCTCGGAAATATTTTAGGAGATCGCGGTCAAGGGGGCCCGGATCCACTCGGAAGGCGTGGGCTATAGCATACGAATATATGGGAATCAGGCAAAATTATAGTTTTTTGTCCGTAAAATACAAAACAACGAGGAACGACCATGGCGGGGAGGTGAATATGGTTCCTTAGGTTGTATTTGATGGCCTTGAAAAATTTAAGGCAATCCAATTTTGGGGGACCCGGGACCACTCGAAAGGCATGGGCTAGAGCACACGAAAATAAGGGAATCAGGCGGAATTCTAATTTTTTGGTCGTAAAAAGCAAAACAATGAGGAACGGTCATGGCGGAGCACTGACTATGGATCCTTCAGTCGTATTTGATGGCCCAAATAAACTTTAGGCGATCGGGGTCTAGGGAGCCCGGACCATCTCGGAAGATGTGGGCTATAACACATGAAAATATGGCAATCGGGTGAAATTCAAGTTTTTTGGCCGTATAAAGCAAAACAACGAAGAACGGTCATGGCGGGGCGGTGGCTGTGGTTCCTTAGGTCGTATGTGATAGCCCGGAAATATTTTAGGCGATCGCGGTCCCGAGGGCCCGGATCCACTCGGAAGGCGTGGGCTATAGCATACGAATATATGGGAATCGGGCAGAATTCTAATATTTTGGCCGTAAAACGCAAAACAACGAGGAACGGCCAAGGCGGGGTTGTGACTATGGTTACTTAGGTCGTATTTGATGTCCCGGAATAATTTTAGGCGATCGGGGTCCGAGGGCTCGGACCCATTCGGAAGGCGTGGGCTATAGCACACGAAAATATGGGAATCGGGAGAAATTCTAGTTTTTTGATCGTAAAACGCAAAAAAATGAGGAACGGCCATGGCGGGGCAGTGACTATGGTTCCTTAGGTCATATTTGATGGCTCGAAAAAGGTTTAGGAGAGCGGGGTCCGGGGGGGCCCGGACCCACTCGGAAGGCGTGGGCTATAGCACACTAATATATGAGAATCGGGCGGAATTCTAATTTCTTTTGCCGTAAAACACAAATCAACGAGGAACGGCCATGGTGCGGCAGTGACTATGGTTCCTTAGGTCGTATTTGATGGCTCTGAATAATTTTAGGCGATCGGGGTCCGGGGAGCCCGGACCCACTCGGAAGGCGTGGGCTAGCACATGAATATATGGGAATCACGCGGAATTCTAGTTTTTTGGCTGTAAAATGCAAAACAACGAGGAACGGCCATGGCGGGGTGGTGACTATGGTTCCTTAGGTCGTATTTGATGTCCCCGATTAATTTTAGGCGATCGGGGTCCGGAGGCCCGGACCCACTCGGAAGGCGTGTGCTTATAGCACACGAATATATGGGAATCAGGCAAAATTCTAGTTTTTTGTCCGTAAAACGCAAAACAATGAGGAACAACCATGGCGGGGCGGTGAATATGGTTCCTTAGGTCGTATTAGATGGCCTTGAAAAATTTAAGGCAATCCGATTTTGGGGGACCCGAGACCACTCAGAAGGCATGGGCTAGAGCAAACGAAAATATGGGAATCGGGCGGAATTCTAGTTTTTTGTTCGTAAAAAGCAAAACATTGAGGAACGGTCATGGCTGGGAGGTGACTATGGATCCTTTGGTCGTATATGATGGACCAAATAAATTTTAGGCGATCGGGGTCAGGGGAGCCCGGACCAACTCGGAAGGTGTGGGCTATCACACGGACATTTGGGAATTGGGCGAAATTCTAGTTTTTTGGTCGTAAAATGCAAAACAACAAGGATCGTCCATGGCGGGGCAGTGACTATGGTTCCTTAGGTCGTATTTGATGGCTCGGAAAAATTTTAGGCGATCGGGGTCCGGGGGCCCGACCCACTTGGAAGGCTTGGGCTATAGCACATGAAAATATGGCAATCAGGCGAAATTCAAGTTTTTTGGCCGTATAAAGCAAAACAATGAAGAACGGTCATGGCGGGGCGGTGGTTGTGATTCCTTAGGTCGTATGTGATAGCCCGGAAATATTTTAGGAGATCGCGGTCAAGGGGGCCCGGATCCACTCGAAAGGCGTGGGCTATAGCATACGAATATATGGGAATCAGGCGAAATTATAGTTTTTTGTCCGTAAAATTAAAACGAGGAACGACCATGGCGGGGCGGTGAATATGGTTCCTTAGGTTGTATTTGATGGCCTTGAAAAATTTAAGGCAATCCGGTTTTGGGGGACCCGGGACCCCTCGAAAGGCATGGGCTAGAGCACACGAAAATATGGGAATCAGGTGGAATTCTAGTTTTTTGGTCGTAAAAAGCAAAACAACGAGGAACGGTCATGGCGGAGCACTGACTATGGATCCTTCAGTCGTATTTGATGGCCCAAATAAATTTTAGGTGATCGGGGTCTAGGGAGCCTGGACCATCTCGGAAGATGTGGGCTATAGCACATAGACATATGGGAATCGGGCGAAATTCTAGTTTTTTGGTAGTAAAACGCAAAACAACGAGGAACGTCCATGGCGGGGCAGTGACTATGGTTCCTTAGGTCATATTTGATGGCTCAGAAAAATTTTAGGCGATCGGGGTCCGGGGGCCCGACGCACTTGGAAGGCTTGGGCTATAACACATGAAAATATGGCAATCATGTGAAATTCAAGTTTTTTGGCCGTATAAAGCCAAACAACGAAGAACGGTCATGGCGGGGCGGTGGCTGTGGTTCCTTAGGTCGTATGTGATAGCCCGGAAATATTGTAGGCGATCGCGGTCCCGGGGGCCCGGATCCACTCGGAAGGCGTGGGCTATAGCATACGAATATATGGGAATCGGGCAGAATTCTAATTGTTTGGCCGTAAAACACAAAACAACGAGGAACGGCCAAGGTGGGGTTGTGACTATGGTTCCTTAGGTCGTATTTGATGTCCCGGAATAATTTTAGGCGATCGGGGTCCGGGGGCTCGGACCCATTCGGAAGGCGTGGGCTATAGCACACGAAAATATGGGAATCGGGAGAAATTCTAGTTTTTTGCTCGTAAAACGCAAAACAATGAGGAACGGCCATGGCGGGACAGTGACTATGGTTCCTTAGGTCATATTTGATGGCTCGAAAAAAGTTTAGGCGATCGGGGTCCGGGGGCCCGGACCCACTCGGAAGGCGTGGGCTATAGCACACGAAAATATGGGAATCACGCGGAATTCTAGTTTTTTGGCCGTAAAACACAAATCAACGAGGAACGGCCATGGCGGGGTGGTGACTATGGTTCCTTAGGTCATATTTGATGTCCCCGATTAATTTTAGGCGATCGGGGTCCGGAGGCCCGGACCCACTCGGAAGGCGTGTGCTTATAGCACACGAATATATGGGAATCAGCCAAAATTCTAGTTTTTTGTCCGTAAAACGCAAAACAACGAGGAACGACCATGGCAGGGCGGTGAATATGGTTCCTTAGGTCATATTTGATGGCCCAAATAAATTTTAAGCGATTGGGGTCCGGGGGGCCCGAATCTACTCTGAAAGCATGGGCTAGCTCACAAAAATATGGCAATCGCCCAAATTTCTAGTTTTTTGGATGTAAAAAGGAAAACAAATGAAGAACGGTCATGGAAGTGCAGTGACTATGGTTCCTTAGGTCGTATTTGATGGCCTGGAAAAATTTTAGTTGTTCGAGGTCCGGGGGGCCGGACTCACTTAGAAGGCGTAGGCTATAGCACACGAAAAATATGGGAATCAGGCGGAATTCTAGTTTTTTGGCCGTCAAATGCAAAACAATGAGGAATGACCATGGAGGGGCAGTGACTATGGTTCCTTAGGTCGTATTTGATGGCCCCGAATAATTTTAGGCAATCGAGGTCCGGGGGCCTGGACCCACTCGGAAGGCATCGGCTTATAGCACACGAAAATATGGGAATCGGCGAAATTCTAGTTTTTTGGCCGTAAAACGTAAAACAATGAGGAACGGCCATGGCGGGGCGGTGAATATGGTTCCTTAGTTCGTATTTGATGGCCCAAATAAATTTTAAGCGATCAGGGTCCGGGGGGCCCGAATCTACTTGGAAGGCATGGGCTAGCTCACCAAAATATGGCAATCGCCCAAATTTCTAGTTTTTTGTATGTAAAAAGGAAAAAAAATGAAGAACGGTCATGGAAGGATGGTTACTATGGTTCCTTAGGTCATATTTGATGGCCTGGAAAATTTTTAGTCGATCGGGGTCCTGGGGCCCGAACTCACTTAGAAGGCGTAGGCTATAGCACACGAATATATTGGAATCGGGCGGAATTCTAGTTTTTTGGCCGTAAAACACAAATCAACGAGGAACGGCCATGGTGGGGCGGTGACTATGGTTCCTTATGTCGTATTTGATGGCCCTGAATAATTTTAGGTGATCGGGGTCCTGGGGCCGAGCCTACTCGGAAGGCATGGGCTATGGCACACAAAAATGGAAAATGGGAGAAATTCTAGTTTTTTGGCCGTAAAATGCAAAGCAACGAGGAACGGCCACGGCAGGGCGGTGACTATGGTTCCTTAGGTCGTATTCGATGGCCCCGAATAATTTTAGGCGATCGGAGTCCGGGGGCCTGGACCCACTCGGAAGGCGTCGGCTTATAGCACACGAATATATGGGAATTAGGCAAAATTCTAGTTTTTGGTCGTAAAACGCAAAACAACGAGGAACGTCCATGGCGAGGCAGTGACTATGGTTCCTTAGGTCGTATTTGATGGCTCGGAAATATTTTAGGCGATCGGGGTCCGGGTGCCTGGCCCACTTGGAAAGTTTGGGCTATAGCTCACGAAAATATGGCAATCGGGCAAAATTCAAGTTTTTTGGCCGTATAAAGCAAAACAACGAAGAACGGTCATGGCGGGGAGGTGGCTGTAGTTCCTTCGGTCGTATTTGATAGACCAGAAAAGTTTTAGGCGATCGCGGTCCGGGTGGCCCGGATCCACTCGGAAGGCGTGGGCTATAGCATACGAATATATGGGAATCAGGCAGAATTCTAGCTTTTTGGTCGTAAAACGCAAAACAATGAGGAACGGCTATGGCGGGGCGGTGACTATGGTTCCTTAGATCGTATTTGATGGCCCCAAATAATTTTAGACGATCGGGGAACGGGGGCCCGGACCCACTCGGAGGACATGGGCTATAGACCACGAAAATATGGGAATTGGGCGAAATTCTAGTTTTTTAGCCGTAAAATGCAAAACAACGTGGAACGGCCACGTTGGGGCGGTGACTATGGTTCCTAAGGTCGTATTTGATAGATCGGAAAAATTTTAGGCGATCTGTATCCGGGGGATCCGGACCCACTTGGAAGGCGTGCGCTATAGCACACGAAAATATGGGAATCGGGCAAAATTCTAATTTTTTGGTCATAAAAAGCAAAACAACGAGGAACGGTCATGACGGGGCAGTGACTATAGTTCCTTAGGTCGTATTTGACAGCCCGGAACCCGGACCAACTAGGATGGCGTGGGCCATAGCACACGAATATATGGGAATCGGGCGGAATTCTAGTTTTTTGGCCATAAAACGCAAATCAACAAGGTACGGCCATGGTGGGGCGGTGACTATGGTTCCTTAAGTCGTATTTGATGGCCCTGAATAATTTTAGGCGATCGGGGTCCTGGGGACGGACCCACTCGGAAGGCATGGGCTATGGCACACAAAAATATGGGAAACAGGAGAAATTCTAGTTTTTTTGCCGTAAAACGCAAAACAACGAGGAACGTCCATGGCGGGGCAGTGACTATGGTTCCTTAGGTCGTTATTGATGGGTCGAAAAACTTTTAGGCAATCGGGGTCTGGGGGCCCGGCCCACTTGGAAGGCTTGGGCTATAGCACACGAAAATATGGCAATCGGGCGAAATTCAAGTTTTTTGGCCGTATAAAGCAACACAACGAAGAACGGACATGGCGGGGCACTGGTTGTGGTTCCTTCGATTGTATTTGATAGAACAGAAAATTTTTAGGAGATCGCGGTCCGGGGGGACCGTATCCACTCGGAAGGCGTGGGCTATAGCATACGAATAAACGGGAAACGGGCGGAATTCTAGTTTTTTGGCCGTAAAATGCAAAGCAACGAGGAACGGCCATGGCTGGGCGGTGACAATGGTTCCTTAGGTCGTATGTGATGGCCTCGAATAATTTTAGGCGATCGGGGTCCGGGGGCCCGGACCCACTCGGAGGACATGGGCTATAGCACACGAAAATATGGGAATCGGGCGAAATTCTTGTTTTTTGGCCGTAAAATGCAAAACAACGTGGAACGGCCACGGCGGGGCGGTGACTATGGTTCCTTAGGTCGTATTTGATGGCCTTGAAAAATTGAAGGCAAACCAGTTTTGGGGGACCCGTGACCACTCGGAAGGCATGTGCTAGAGCACACGAAAATATGGGAATCGGGCAAAATTCTAGTTTTTTGGTCGTAAAAAGCAAAACAACGACGAACGGTCATGGCGGGGCGGTGATTATGGTTCCTTAGGTCGTATTTGATAGCCCGGAACCCGGACCCACTAGGAAGGCGTGGGCCATAGCACACGAATATATGGGAATCAGGAGGAATTCTAGTTTTTTGACCGTAAAACGCAAAATAACGAGGAATGGCCATGGAAGGGCAGTGACTATGGTTCCTTTGGTCGTATTTGATGGCCCCGAATAATTTTAGGCGATCGGGGTCCGGGGGCCCGGACCCACTTGGAAGGCGTGGGCTATATCACACGAAAATATGGGAATTGGGCGGAATTTTAGTTTTTTGGACGTAAACCGCAAAACAACAAGGAACGGCAAGGGCGGGGCGGTGACTATGGTTCCTTAGGTCATATTTGATGGCCCGTAATAATTTTAGGCGATCGGGGTTAGGGTGCTCGGACCCATTCGGAAGGTGTGGGCTATAGCTCACGAAAATATGGGAATTGGGCGGAATTCTAGTTTTTTGGCCGTAAAACGCAAAACAACGAGGAACGGCCATGACAGGGCGGTGACTATGGTTCCTTAGGTCGTATTTGATGGCCCCTAATAATTTTAGGCGATCGGGGTCCGGGCGGCCCGGATCCACTCGGAAGGCGTTGGCTATTGCATACATATGGGAATCAGGCGAAATTCTAGTTTTTTGGCCGTAAAACACAAAACAACGAGGAACGGCCTCGGCGGGGCGGTGAATATGGTTCCTTAGGTCGTATTTGATGGCCTTAAAAAAATTAAGGCAATCCGGTTTTGGGGGACCAGTGACCACTCGGAAGGCATGTGCTAGAGCACACGAAAATATGGGAATCGGGAGGAATTCTAGTTTTTTGTTCGTAAAAAGCAAAACAACGAGGAACGATCAGGGTGAGGCGGTGACTATGTTTCCTTAGGTCGTATTTAATAGCCCGGAACCCAGACCCACTAGGAAGGCGTTGGCCATAGCACACGAATATATGGGAATTAGGCGGAATTCTAGTTTTTTGGCCGTAAAACGCAAATCAACGAGAAACGGCCATGGCGGGGCGGTGACTATGGTTCCTTAGGTCGTATTTGATGGCCCAGAATAATTTTAGGCGGTCGGTGTCCGGGGGGCCCGGACCCACTCGAAAGGCGTGGGCTATAGCACACGAATATATGGGAATCAGGCGAAATTCTAGTTTTTTCGTCGTAAAACACAAAACAATAAGGAATGTCCATGGCAGGGCAGTGACTATGGTTCCTTAGGTCGTATTTGATGGCTCGGAAAATTTTAGGTGATCAGGGTCCGGGGGCCCGACCCACTTGGAAGGCTTGGGCTATAGCACACGAAAATATGGAAATCGGGCAAAATTCAAGTTTTTTGGTCGTATAAAGCAAAACAACGAAGAACGGTCATGGCGGGGCGGTGGCTGTGGTTCCTTCGGTCGTATTTGACAGACCCGAACATTTTTAGGCGATTGCGGTCCGGGGGGCCCGGATCCACTCGGAAGGCGTGGGATATAGCATACGAATATATGGGAATCAGGCGGAATTCTAGTTTTTTGGCCGTAAAATGCAAAACAAGAGGAACGGCCATGGCGGGGCGGTGACTATGGTTCCTTAGGTCGTATTTGATGGCCCCGAATAATTTTAGGCGATCGGGGTCTGGGGGCTCGGACCCGCTCGGAGGACGTGGGCTAGCACACGAATATATGGGAATTGGGCGAAATTCTTGTTTTTTGGTCGTAAAATGCAAAACAACAAGGAACGTCCATGGTGGGGCAGCGACTATGGTTCCTTAGGTTGTATTTGATGGCTCGGAAAAATTTTAGGCGATCGGGGTCCGAGGGCCAGGCCCACTTGGAAGGCTTGGGCTATAGCACATGAAAATATGGCAATCGGGCGAAATTGAAGTTTTTTGGCCGTATAAAGCAAAACAACGAAGAACGGTCATGGCGGGGCGGTGACTGTGGTTCCTTAGGTTGTATGTGATAGACCGGAAATATTTTAGGCGTCGTGGTCCGGGGGGCCCGGATCCACTCGGAAGGCGTGGGCTATAGCATACGAATATATGGGAATCGGGCGGAATTCTAGTTTTTTAGCCATAAAACGCAAAACAATGAGGAACGGCCATGGCGGGGCGTTGACTATGGTTCCTTAGGTCGTATTTGATGGCCCCGATTAATTTTAGGCGATCGGGGTCCGGGAGCCCGGACCCACTCGGAAGGCATAGGCTATTGCACACGAAAATATGGGAATTCGTTGAAATTCTAGTTTTTTGGCTGTAAAATGCAAAACAACGAGGAATGGCCATGGCGGAGAGGTGACTATGGTTCCTTAGGTAGTATTTGATGGCTCAGAAAAATTTTAGGCGATCGGGGTCCGGGGGGCCCGGACCCACTCGGAAGACGTGGGCTAGCACACGAATATATGAAAATCACGCGGAATTCTAGTTTTTGGCCGTAAAACGCAAAACAACGAGGATCGGCCCTGGCGGGGCAGTGACTATGGTTCTTTAGGTCGTATTTGATATCCCAGAATAATTTTAGGCGCTCGGGGTCCGGGGACCCGGACCCACTCGGAAGGCGTGGGCTTATAGCACACGAAAATATGGGAATCGGGCGAAATTCTAGTTTTTTGGCAGTAAAACGCAAAACAACGAGGAACGTCCATGGCGGGGCGGTGAATATGGTTCCTTAGGTCGTATTTTATGGCTTTAAAAAATTTAAGGCAATCCTATTTTGGAGGACCCGGGACCACTCGGAAGGCGTGGTCTAGAGCACACGAAAATATGGGAATCGGGCGGAATTCTAGTTTTTTGGTTGTAAAAAGCAAAACAACAAGGAACGGTCATGGCAGGGCGGTAACTATGGATACTTCGTTTGTATTTGATGGCCCAAAAATATTTCGGGCGATCGGGGTCCGGGGGGCCCGGATCCACTAGGAAGGCGTGGGTAATAGCATACGAATACATGGGAATCGGGCGAAATTCTAGTTTTTTGGCCGTAAAACGCAAAACAACGAGGAACGGCCATGGTGGGGCGGTGACTATGGTTCCTTAGGTCGTATTTGATGGCCCCGAATAATTTTAGGCGATCGGTGTCCGGGGTCCGGACCCACTCGGAAGACATGGGCTATAGCACACGCAAATATGGGAATCGGGCAAAATTCTAGTTTTTTGGGAGTTAAACGCAAAACAACGAGGAACGACCATGGCGGGGCGGTGAATATGGTTCCTTAGGTCGTATTTTATGGCCTTGAAAAATTTAAGGCAATCCGGTTTTGGGGGACCCGAGACCACTCGGAAGGCATGGGCTAGAGCACACGAAAATATGGGAATCAGACGGAATTTTATTTTTTTGGTCGTAAAAAGCAAACCAACGAGGAACGGTCATGGAGGGGCGGTGACTATGGATCCTTTGGTCATATTTGATGGCCCAAAAATATTTCAGGCGATCGGGGTCCGGGGGGCCAGGACCAACTCGGAAGGTGTGGGCTATAGCACACGGACTTATGGGAATCAGGCAAAATTCTAGTTTTTTGGTTCTAAAACGCAAAACAACAAGTAACGTCCATGGTGGGGCAGCGACTATGGTTCCTTAGGTCGTATTTGATGGCGCGGAAAATTTTAGGCGATCGGGGTCCGGGGTCCCGGACCACTTGGAAGGCTTGGGCTATAGCACATGAAAATATGGCAATCGAGCGAAATTCAAGTTTTTTGGCCGTATAAAGCAAAACAACGAAGAACGGTCATGGTGTGGTGGTGGCTGTGGTTCCTTAGGTCGTATGTGATAGCCCGGAAATATTTTAGGCGATCGCGGTCGGGGGGGCCCGGATCCACTCGGAAGGCGTGGGCTATAGCATACGAATATATGGGAATCGGGCGGAATTCTAGTTTTTTGGCCGTAAAACGCAAAACAACGAGGGACGGCCATGGTGGGGTGGTGACTATGGTTCCTTAGGTCATATTTGATGGCTCGGAATAATTTTAGGCGATCGGGATCCGGGGGCCCGGACCCACTCGGAAGGCGTGGGCTATAGCACACGAAAATATGGGAATTCGGAGAAATTCTAGTTTTTTGCTCGTAAAATGCAAAACAATGAGGAACGGCCATGGCGAGGCAGTGACTATGGTTCCTTAGGTCGTATTCAATGGGTCGGAAAATTTTTAGGCGATCGGGGTCCGGGGGCCCGGTCCCACTTGGAAGGCGTGGGCTATAGTACAGAAAATATGGCAATCGGGCGAAATTCAAGTTTTTTGGCCGTATAAAGCAAAACAACGAAGAACGGTCATGGCGGGGCGGTGGCTATGGTTCCTTAGGTCATATTTGATAGCTCGTAAAAATTTTAGGCGATCGGGGTCGGGGGCCCGGTCCCACTCGGAAGGCGTGGGCTATAGCACAAGAATATATGGAAATCGGGCGGAATTCTAGTTTTTTTGCCGTAAAATCCAAAACAACGAGGAACGGCCATGGCGGGGTGGTGACTATGGTTCCTTAGGTCGTATTTGATGGCCCCAATTAATTTTAGGCGATCGGGGTCCGGGAGCCCGGACCCACTCGGAAGGCATAGGCTATTGCACACTAAAATTTGGGAATTCGTCGAAATTCTAGTTTTTTGGCTGTAAAATGCAAAACAATGAGGAACGGCCTTGGAGGGGCAGTGACTATGGTTCCTTAGGTCGTGTTTGATGGCCTCGATTAATTTTAGGCGATAGGGGTCCGGGGGTCCTGACCCACTCGGAAGGCGCGGGCTTATAGCACACGAAAATATGGGAATCGGGCGAAATTCTAGTTTTTTGGACGTAAAATGCAAAACAACGAGGAACGACCATGGTGGGGCGATGAATATGCTTCCTTAGTTCGTATTTGATGGCCTGAGAAAATTTTAGGCAATCCGGTTTCGGGGGACCCGGGCCCACACGGAAGGCGTGGGCTAGAGCACACAAAAATATGGGAATCGGGAGAAATTCTAGTTTTGTGGCCGTAAAATAAAAAACAACGAGGAACGGCCATGGCGGGGCGGTGACTATGGTTCCTTAGGTCCTATTTGATGGCCTGGAATAATTTTAGGCGATCGGGGACCGGGGGCCCGGACCCACTCGGAAGGCGTGGGCTATAGCACACGAAAATATGGGAATCCGGAGAAATTCTAGTTTTTTGCTCGTAAAACGCAAAACAATGAGGAACGGCCATGGCGGGGCAGTGACTATGGTTCCTTAGGTCGTATTAGATGGGTTGGAAAAAATTTAGGCGATCGGGGTCCGGGGGCCCGGTCCCACTTGGAAGGCGTGGGCTTATAGCACACGAAAATATGGGAATCGGGCGAAATTCTAGTTTTTTGGACGTAAAACGCAAAACAACGAGGAACGACCATGGCGGGGCGATGAATATGTTTCCTTAGGTCGTATTTGATGGCCTGAGAAAATTTTAGGCAATCCGGTTTCGGGGGACCCGGGCCCACACGGAAGGCGTGGGCTACAGCACACAAAAATATGGGAATCGAGAGAAATTCTAGTTTTGTGTCCGTAAAATAAAAAACAACGAGGAACGGCCATGGAGGGGCGGTGACTATGGTTCCTTAGGTCGTATTTGATGGCCTGGAATAATTTTAGGCGATCGGGGGTCCGGACCCACTCGGAAGGCATGGGCTATAGCACACGAAAATATGGGAATTCAGAGAAATTCTAGTTTTTTGCTCGTAAAACGCAAAACAATGAAGAACGGCCATGGCGGGGCAGTGACTATGGTTTCTTAGGTCGTATTTGATGGGTCGGAAATATTTTAGGCGATCGGATATATGGGAATCGGGCGAAATTCTAGTTTTTTGGCCGTAAAACGCAAAACAATGAGTAACAGCCTTGGCGGGGCAAGAACTATGGTTCCATACGTCGTATTTGATGGCCCCTAATAATTTTAGGCGATCGGGGTCCGGGGGCCCGGACCCACTCGGAAGACATGGGCTATATCACACGAAAATATGGGAATCGGGCGAAATTCAAGTTTTTTGGCCGTATAAAGCAAAACAACGAAGAACGGTCATGGCGGGGCGGTGGCTATGGTTCCTTAGGTCATATTTGATAGCTCGTAAAAAGTTTAGACGATCGGGGTCGGGGGGCCCGGTCCCACTCGGAAGGCGTGGGCTATAGCACAAGAATATATGGAAATCGGGCGGAATTCTAGTTTTTTTGCCGTAAAATCCAAAACAACGAGGAACGGCCATGGCGGGGCGGTGACTATGGTTCCTTAGGTCGTATTTGATGGCCCCGATTAATTTTAGGCGATCGGGGTCCGGGAGCCCGGACCCACTCGGAAGGCATAGGCTATTGCACACTAAAATTTGGGAATTCGTCGAAATTCTAGTTTTTTTGTTGTAAAATGCAAAAAAACTATGGTTCCTTAGGTCGTGTTTGATGGCCTCGATTAATTTTAGGCGATAGGGGTCCGGGGGTCCTGACCCACTCGGAAGGCGTGGGCTTATAGCACACGAAAATATGGGAATCGGGCGAAATTCTAGTTTTTTGGACGTAAAACGCAAAACAACGAGGAACGACCATGGCGGGGCGATTAATATGCTTCCTTAGGTCGTATTTGATGGCCTGAGAAAATTTTAGGCAATCCGGTTTCGGGGGACCCGGGCCCACACGGAAGGCGTGGGCTAGAGCACACAAAAATATGGGAATCGAGAGAAATTCTAGTTTTGTGTCCGTAAAATAAAAAACAACGAGGAACGGCCATGGAGGGGCGGTGACTATGGTTCCTTAGGTCGTATTTGATGGCCTGGAATAATTTTAGGCGATCGGGGGTCCGGACCCACTCGGAAGGCGTGGGCTATAGCACACGAAAATATGGGAATTCGGAGAAATTCTAGTTTTTTGCTCGTAAAACGCAAAACAATGAGGAACGGCCATGGAGGGGCAGTGACTATGGTTCCTTAGGTCGTATTTGATGGGTCGGAAATATTTTAGGCGATCGGATATATGGGAATCGGGCGGAATTCTAGTTTTTTGGCCGTAAAACGCAAAACAATGAGTAACGGCCATGGCGGGGCAGTGACTATGGTTCCATAGGTCGTATTTGATGGCCCCTAATAATTTTTGGCGATCGGGGTCCGGGGGCCCGGACCCACTCGGAAGACATGGGCTATAGCACACGAAAATATGGGAATCGGGCGAAATTCAAGTTTTTTGGCCGTATAAAGCAAAACAACGAAGAACGGTCATGGCGGGGCAGTGTCTATGGTTCCTTAGGTCATATTTGATAGCTCGTAAAAAGTTTAGGCGATCGGGGTCGGGGGGCCCGGTCCCACTCGGAAGGCGTGGGCTATAGCACAAGAATATATGGAAATCGGGCGGAATTCTAGTTTTTTTGCCATAAAATCCAAAACAACGAGGAACGGCCATGGCGGGGCGGTGACTATGGTTCCTTAGGTCATATTTGATGGCCCCGATTAATTTTAGGCGATCGGGGTCCAGGAGCCCGGACCCACTCGGAAGGCATAGGCTATTGCACACTAAAATTTGGGAATTCGTTGAAATTCTAGTTTTTTGGCTGTAAAATGCAAAACAATGAGGAACGGCCATGGAGGGGCAGTGACTATGGTTCCTTAGGTCGTGTTTGATGGCCTCGATTAATTTTAGGCGATAGGGGTCCGGGGGTCCTGACCCACTAGGAAGGCGTGGGCTTATAGCACACGTAAATATGGGAATCGGGCGAAATTCTAGTTTTTTGGACGTAAAACGCAAAACAACGAGGAACGACCATGGCGGGGCGATGAATATGCTTCCTTAGGTCGTATTTGATGGCCTGAGAAAATTTTAGGCAATCCGGTTTTGGGGGACCCGGGCCCACACGGAAGGCGTGGGCTAGAGCACAAAAAAATATGGGAATCGGGAGAAATTCTAGTTTTGTGGCCGTAAAATAAAAAACAACGAGGAACGGCTATGGCGGGGTGGTGACTATGGTTCCTTAGGTCCTATTTCATGGCCTGGAATAATTTTAGGCGATCGGGGTCCGGGGGCCCGGACCCACTCGGAAGGCGTGGGCTATAGCACACGAAAATATGGGAATCCGGAGAAATTCTAGTTTTTTGCTCGTAAAACGCAAAACAATGAGGAACGGCCATGGCGGGGCAGTGACTATGGTTCCTTAGGTCGTATTAGATGGGTTGGAAAAAATTTAGGCGATCGGGGTCCGGGGGCCCGGTCCCACTTGGAAGGCGTGGGCTTATAGCACACGAAAATATGGGAATCGGGCGAAATTCTAGTTTTTTGGACGTAAAACGCAAAACAACGAGGAACGACCATGGCGGGGCGATTAATATGCTTCCTTAGGTCGTATTTGATGGCCTGAGAAAATTTTAGGCAATCCGGTTTCGGGGGACCCGGGCCCACACGGAAGGCGTGGGCTAGAGCACACAAAAATATGGGAATCGAGAGAAATTCTAGTTTTGTGTCCGTAAAATAAAAAACAACGAGGAACGGCCATGGAGGGGCGGTGACTATGGTTCCTTAGGTCGTATTTGATGGCCTGGAATAATTTTAGGCGATCGGGGGTCCGGACCCACTCGGAAGGCGTGGGCTATAGCACACGAAAATATGGGAATTCGGAGAAATTCTAGTTTTTTGCTCGTAAAACGCAAAACAATGAGGAACGGCCATGGCGGGGCAGTGACTATGGTTCCTTAGGTCGTATTTGATGGGTCGGAAATATTTTAGGCGATCGGATATATGGGAATCGGGCGGAATTCTAGTTTTTTGGCCGTAAAACGCAAAACAATGAGTAACGGCCATGGCGGGGCAGTGACTATGGTTCCATAGGTCGTATTTGATGGCCCCTAATAATTTTTGGCGATCGGGGTCCGGGGGCCCGGACCCACTCGGAAGATATGGGCTATAGCACACGAAAATATGGGAATCGGGCGAAATTCAAGTTTTTTGGCCGTATAAAGCAAAACAACAAAGAACGGTCATGGCGGGGCGGTGTCTATGGTTCCTTAGGTCATATTTGATAGCTCGTAAAAAGTTTAGGCGATCGGGGTCGGGGGGCCCGGTCCCACTCGGAAGGCGTGGGCTATAGCACAAGAATATATGGAAATCGGGCGGAATTCTAGTTTTTTTGCCATAAAATCCAAAACAACGAGGAACGGCCATGGCGGGGCGGTGACTATGGTTCCTTAGGTCATATTTGATGGCCCCGATTAATTTTAGGCGATCGGGGTCCAGGAGCCCGGACCCACTCGGAAGGCATAGGCTATAGCACACGAAAATATGGGAATCGGGCGAAATTCAAGTTTTTTGGCCGTATAAAGCAAAACAATGAAGAACGGTCATGGCGGGGAGGTGGCTATGGTTCCTTAGGTCATATTTGATAGCTCGTAAAAAGTTTAGGCGATCGAGGTCGGGGGGGCCCGGTCCCACTCGGAAGGCGTGGGCTATAGCACAAGAATATATGGAAATCGGGCGGAATTCTAGTTTTTTTGCCATAAAATCCAAAACAACGAGGAACGGCCATGGCGGGGCGGTGACTATGGTTCCTTAGGTCGTATTTGATGGCCCCGATTAATTTTAGGCGATCGGGTTCCGGGAGCCCGGATCCACTCGGAAGGCATAGGCTATTGCACACTAAAATTTGGGAATTCGTCGAAATTCTAGTTTTTTGGCTGTAAAATGCAAAACAATGAGGAACGGCCATGGTGGGGCGGTGACTATGGTTACTTAGGTCGTATTTGATGGCCCCCAATAATTTTAGGCGATCGGTGTCCGGGGGCCCGGACCCACTCGGAAGACATGGGCTATAGACATGAAAATATGGAAATCGGGCGAAATTCTAGTTTTTTGGCCGTAAAATGCAAAACAACATGGAACGGCCATGGTGGGGCGGTGACTATGGTTCCTTAGGTCATATTTGATGACCCACTCGGAAGACATGGGTTATAGCACACGAAAATATGGGAATCGGGCGAAATTCTAGTTTTCTGGCCATAAAAAGCAAAAGAAAGTGGAACAGCCACGGCAGGGCGGTGACTATGGTTCCTTAGGTCGTATTGTCTTAGAAAAGGTTTAGGCGATCGGGGTCCGGTGGGCCGGACCCACTCGGAAGACATGGGCTATAGCACACGAAAATATGGCTATCGGGCAAAATTCTAGTTTTGTTTTTCGTAAAAAGCAAAGCAACGAGGAACGGTCATGGCGGGGCGGTGACTATGGTTCCTTAGGTCGTATTTGATGGCCCCGAATAATTTTAGGCGATCCCGGACCCATTCGGAAGACATGGGCTATAGCACACGAAAATATGGGAATCGGGCGAAATTCAAGTTTTTTGGCCGTAATATGCAAAACAACGTGGAACAGTCATGGCGGGGCGGTGGCTATGGTTCCTTAGGTCATATTTGATAGCTCGTAAAATGTTTAGGCGATCGGGGTCGGGGGGCCCGGTCCCACTCGGAAGGCGTGGGCTATAGCACAAGAATATATGGGAATCGGGCGGAATTCTAGTTTTTTTGCCGTAAAATCCTAAACAACGAGGAACGGCCATGGCGGGGCAGTGACTATGGTTCCTTAGGTCGTATGTGATGGCCCCGATTAATTTTAGGCGATCGAAGTCTGGGTGCCCGGACCCACTCGGAAGGCATAGGCTATTGCACACTAAAATATGGGAATTCGTCGAAATTCTAGTTTTTTGGCTGTAAAATGCAAAACAACGAGGAACGGCCACGGCGGGGAGGTGACTATGGTTCCTTAGGTCGTATTTGATGGCTCAGAAAAATTTTAGGCGATCGGGGTTCGGGGGGCCCGGACCCACTCGGAAGACGTGGGCTAGCACACGAATATATGGGAATCACGCAGAATACTAGTTTTTTGGCCGTAAAACGCAAAACAACGAGGATCGTCCCTAGCGGGGCGGTGCCAATGGTTCTTTAGGTCATATTTGATGTCCCCAAATAATTTTAGGCGATCGGGGTCCGGGGGCCCGGACCCACTCGGATGGTGTGGGCTTATAGCACACGAAAATATGGGAATCAGGCGAAATTCTAGTTTTTTGGCAGTAAATCACAAAACCAGGAACGGCCATGGCAGGGTGGTGAATATGGTTCCTTAGGTCGTATTTGATGGCTTTGAAAAATTTAAGGCATTCCGATTTTGGGAGACCCGGGACCACTCGGAAAACGTGGGCTAGAGCACACGAAAATATGGGAATCAGGCGGAATTCTAGTTTTTTGGTTGTAAAAGCAAAATAATGAGGAACAGTCATGGCGGGGCAGTAACTATGGATCCTTCATTTGTATTTGATGGCCCAAAAATATTTCAGGCGATCGAGGTCCGGGGGGCCCGGATCCACTAGGAAGGCGTGGGCTATAGCATACGAATATATGGAAATCGGGCAGAATTCTAGTTTCTTGGCCGTAAAACGCAAAACAACGAGGAACAGCCATGGTGGGGCGGTGACTATGGTTCCTTAGGTCATATTTGATGGCCCTGAATAATTTTAGGCGATCGGTGTCTTGGGGCCCAGACCCACTCGGAAGACATGGGCTATAGCAAACTAAAATATGGGAATCAGGCGAAATTCTAGTTTTTTGGCAGTAAAACGCAAAACAACGAGGAACGACCATGGCGAGGCGGTGAATATGGTTCCTTCGGTCGTATTTGATGGCCTTGAAATATTTAAGGCAATCCGGTTTTGGGGGACCCGGGACCACTCGGAAGGCATGGGCTTGAGCACACGAAAATATGGGAATCAGACGGAATTCTATTTTGTTGGTCGTAAAAAGCAAAACAACGAGGAACGGTCATAGCGGGGCGGTGACTATGGATCCTTCGGTCGTATTTGATGGCCCAAAAATATTTTAGGCGATCGGGGTCCGGGGGCCCGGACCCACTCGGAAGGCGTGGGCTATAGCACACGAAAATATGGGAATCCGGAGAAATTCTAGTTTTTTGCTCGTAAAACGCAAAACAATGAGGAACGGCCATGGCGGGGTAGTGACTATGGTTCCTTAGGTTGTATTTGATGGGTCGGAAAGATTTTAGGCGATCGGGGTCGGGGGCCCGGTCCCACTTGGAAGGCGTGGGCTATAGCACAGAAAATATGGCAATCAGGTGAAATTTATGTTTTTTGGCCGTATAAAGCAAAACAACGAAGAACGGTCATGGCGGGCGGTGGCTATGGTTCCTTAGGTCGAATGTGAAAGCTCGGAAAAAATTAAAAGTTTTAGGCGATCCGGGTCGGGGGGGGGAGGGCGGGACCCATTTGGAAAGCGTGGGCGCACACGAATATAAGGGAATCGGGCGGAATTCTAGTTTTTTGGCCGTAAAACGCAAAACAACGAGGAACGGCCATGGAGAGGCAGTGGCTATGGTTCCTTAGGTCGTATTTAATAGCCCGGATTAATTTTAGGTGATCCGGGTCCGGGGGCCCGGACCCACTTGGAAGGCGTGGGCTATATCACACGAATATATGGGAATCAGGCGAAATTCTAGTTTTTTGGCCGTAAAACACAAAACAATGAGGAATGGCCATGATGGGGCAGAGACTATGGTTCCTTAGGTCGTATTTGATGGCCCGGAATAATTTTAGGCGATCGGGGTCAGGGGGCTCGGACCCATTCGGAACGCGTGGGCTATAGCACACGAATATATAGGAATCGGGAGGAATTCTAGTTTTTTTGCCGTAAAACGCAAAACAACGAGGAACGGCCATGGCGGGGCGGTGACTATGGTTCCTTAGGTCATATTTGATGGCCCCGAATAATTTTAGCAGATCGGGGTCCGGGGGCCCAGACCCACTCGGAAGGCATGGGCTATAAGCACTCGAATATATGGGAATCAGGCGAAATTCTAGTTTTTTGGTCGTAAAATGCAAAACAACGAGGAACGTCCATGGCGGGCTAGTGAATATGGTTCCTTAGGTCGTATTTGATGGCTCGGAAAAATATTAGGCGATCGGGGTCCGGGGGCCCGACCCACTCGGAAGGTGTGGGCTATAGCATACGAATATATGGGAATCGGGCGGAATTCTAGTTTTTTGGTCGTAAAACACAAAACAATGAGGAACGGCCATGGTGGGGTGGTGACTATGGTTTCTTAGGTCGTATTTGATGGCCCCGAATAATTTTAGGCGATCGGTGTCCGGGGGCCCGGACCCACTCGGAAGACATGGGCTATAGACACGAAAATATGGGAATCGGGCGAAATTCTAGTTTTTTGGCCGTAAAATGCAAAACAACATGGAACGGCCATGGTGGGGTGGTGACTATGGTTCCTTAGGTCATATTTGATGACCCACTCGGAAGACATGGGTTATAGCACACGAAAATATGGGAATCGGGCGAAATTCTTATTTTTTGGCCATAAAATGCAAAAGAACGTGGAACGGCCACGGCGGGGCGGTGACTATGGTTCCTTAGGTCGTATTTGATGGCTCGAAAAATATTTAGGCGATCAGGGTCCGGGGGGCCGGACCCACTTGGAAGACATTGCCTATAACACACGAAAATATGGGAATCAGGCGATATTCTAGTTTTTTGGCCGTAAAATGCAAAACAACATGGAACGGCCATGGCAGGGCGATGACTATGGTTCCTTAGGTCGTATTTGATGGCTCGGAAAATTTTTAGGCGATCGGGGTCCGAGGGGCCGGACCCACTTGGAAGACATGGGCGATAGCACACGATAATATGGGAATCAGGCAAAATTCTAGTTTATTGGCCATAAAATGCAAAAGAACGTGGAACGGACATGGCGGGGCGGTGACTATGGTTCCTTAGGTCATATTTCATGGCTCGGAAAAATTTTAGGCGATCGGGGTCCGGGGGGCCGGACCTACTTGGAAGGCGTGGGCTATAGCACACGAAAATTCGGGAATCAGGCGAAATTCTAGTTTTTTGTCTGTAAACGTAAAACAACGAGGAACGACCATGGCGGGACGGTGAATATGGTTCCTTAGGTCGTGTTTGATGGCCTGCAAAAATATTAGGAAATCCGGTTTCGGGGGACCCGGGCCCAATCAGAAGGCGTGGGCTAGAACACGAAAATATGGGAATCGGGAGAAATTCTAGTTTTTTGGACGTAAAACACCAAAAAAGAAGAACGATCATGGAGGGTTGTGACTATGGTTCCTTAGGTCGTATTTGATGGCCCGAAAAATTTTTTGGCAAACGGGATCTGGGGGGCCCGGACCCACTCGGAAGGTGTGGGCTAGAGCACACGAAAATATGGGAATCAGGCAAAATTCTAGTGTTTTGGCCGTAAAACGCAAAACAACGAGTAACGGCCATGGCGGGGCGGTGACTATGGTTCCTTAGGTCGTATTTGACGGCTCGAAAAAATTTTAGACTATTGGGGTCCTTGGGGCCGGACCCACTCGGAAGGCGTGGGTTTATAGCACATGAAAATTCGGGAATCGGGCGAAATTCTAGTTTTTTTGGCCGTAAAATGCACAACAATGAGGAACGACCATGGCGGGGCGGTGAATATGGTTCCTTAGGTCGTGTTTGATGGCTTGGAAAAATATTAGGCAATCCGGTTTCGGGGGACCCGGGCCCAATCAGAAATTCTAGTTTTTTGGACGTAAAACACATAAAAAGAAGAATGATCATGGCGGGTTGTAACTATGGTTCCGTAGGTCGTATTTGATGGCCCGGAAAATTTTTTGGCAAAACGGGTCCGGGGGTCCCGGACCCACTCGGAAGGTGTGGGCTAGAGCACACGCAAATATGGGAATAGGGCGAAATTCTAGTCTTTTGGCCGTAAAATGCAAAAAATGAGGAATAGCCATGGCGGGGTGGTGACTAGATTCCATAGGTCATATTTTATGGCCCCGAATAATTTTAGGCGATCAAGATCTGGGGGCCCGGACCCACTCGGAAGGCGTGGGCTTATAGCACACGAAAATATGGGAATCGGGCTAAATTCTAGTTTTTTGGCCGTAAAAAGCAAAACAACGAGGAACGGCCATGGCGGGGCGGTGAATATGGTTCCTTAGGTCGTATTTGATGGCCTGGAAAAATTTTAGGCAATCTGGTTTCGGGGGACCCTGGCCCACTCGGAGGGCGTGGTCTAGAGCACACGAAAATATGGGAATCATGCGGAATTCTAGTTTTTTGGTCGTAAAAAGCAAAACAACGAAAAACGGTCATGGCGGGGCGGTGACTATGGATCCTTCGGTCGTATTTGATGGCCAAATTAAATTTTAGGCGATCAGGGTCCGGGGGGGCCGGACCCACTCGGAAGGTGTGAGCTAGAGATCACACAACAATATGGGAATCAAGCGGAATTCTTATTTTTTGTTCGTAAAAAGCAAAACAACGAGGAACCATCATGGAGGGGCGGTGACTATGGATCCTTCGGTCGTATTTGATGGCCTAAATAAATTTTTGGTGATCGGGGTCCGGGGGGCCTGGACCTACTCGGAAGGTGTAGCATACGAAAATATGGGAATCAGGCGAAATTTTAGTTTTTTGGCCGTAAAATGCAAAACAATGAGGAACGGCCATGGCGGGGTGGTGACTACGGTTCCTTAGGTCATATTCGATGGCCTGGAATAATTTTAGGTGATCGGAGTACGGGGGCTCGGACCCACTCGGAAGGCATGGGCTATAGCACATGAAAATATGGGAATCAGGAGAAATTCTAGTTTTTTGCTCGTAAAACGCAAAACAATGAGGAACGGCCATGGCGGGGCAGTGACTATGGTTCCTTAGGTCGTATTTGATGGGTCGGAAAAATTTTAGGTGATCGGGGTCTTGGGGCCCAGTCCCACTTAGAAGGCATGGGCTATAGCACACGAAAATATGGCAATCGGGCGAAATTCTAGTTTTTTGGTCGTAAAAAGCAAAACAACAAGGAATGGTTATGGCGGGGCGATGACTATGGTTCCTTAGTTCGTATTTGATGGACACAAATTTTTTTAGGCTATCGGGGTTCGGAAGACATGGGCTATAGCATATGAATATATGGGAATCGTGTGGAATTCTAGTTTTTTCGCCGTAAAACGCAAAACAACGAGGAACGGCCATGGTGGGGTGGTGACTATGGTTCTATAGGTTATATTTGATGGCCCCGAATAATTTTAGGCGATCGGGGTCCAAGGGCCCGGACCCACTCGGAAGATATGGGCAATAGCACACGAAAATATGGGAATCGGGCGAAATTCTAGTTTTTTGGCCGTAAAATGCAAAACAACGTGGAACCGCCATGGCGGGGTGGTGACTATGGTTCCTTAGGCCGTATTTGATGGCCCCGAATAATTTTAGGCGATCGGGGTCAGGGGGCTCGGACCCACTCGGAAGGCGTGGGCTTATAGCACACGAAAATATGGAAATCGGGCTAAATTCTAGTTTTTTGTCCGCAAAACGCAAAACAACGAGGAACGGCCATGGCGGGGCGGTGAATATGGTTCCTTAGGTCGTATTTGATGGCCTGGAAAATTTTTAGGCAATCCAGTGTCGGGGGACCCGGGCCCACTCGGAAGGCGTTGGCTAGAGCACACGAAAATATGGGAATCGGGCGGAATTCTAGTTTTTTGGTCGTAAAAAGCAAAACAATGAAAAACGGTCAAGGCGGGGCGGTGACAATGTATCTTTCTGTCGTATTTGATGGCCAAAAATAATTTTTAGGCGATCGGGGTCTGGGGGCCTGGACCCACTCGGAAGGTGTGAGCTAGAGAGCACACGAAAATATGGGAATCGGGCGGAATTCTTGTTTTTTGGTCGTAAAAAGCAAAACAACAAGGAACCGTCATGGCGGGGTGGTGACTGTGGATCCTTCGGTCGTATTTGAGGGCCCAAATAAATTTTTTGTCATCGGGGTCCGGGGGGCCTGGACCCACTCAGAAGGTGTGGGCTATAGCACACGAAAATATATAAATCAGGCAAAATTCTAGTGTTTTGGTCGTAAAATGCAAAACAACGAGGAACGGCCATGGCGGGGTGGTGTCTATGTTCCTTAGGTCATATGTGACGGCCTGGAATAATTTTAGGTGATCGGGGTCCGGGGGCCCGGACCCACTCGGAAGGCGTGGGCTATAGCACACGAAAATATGGAAATCAGGAGAAATTCTAGTTTTTTGCTCGTAAAACGCAAAATAACAAGGAACGGCCATGGCAGGGCAGTGACTATGATTCCTTAGGTCGTATTTGATGGCTCAGAAAAATTTTAGGCAATCGGGGTCCGGGGGCCCAGTCCCACTTGGAAGGCGTGGGCTATAGCACACGAAAATATGGCAATCGGGCGAAATTTAAGTTTTTTGGCCGTATAAAGCAAAACAACGAAGAACGGTCATGGCGGGGCGGTGGCTATGGTTCCTTAGGTCGTATTTTATAGCTCGGAAAAAGTTTAGGCGATCGGGGTCCGGGGGGCCCGGTCCCACTCGGAAGGCGTGGGTTATAGCACACGAATATATAGGAATCGGGCAGAATTCTAGGTTTTTTGCCGTAAAATGCAAATCAACGAGGAACGGCCATGGTGGGGCGGTGACTATGGTTCCTTAGGTCGTATTTGATGAACCTGAATAATTTTAGGTGATCGGGGTCCGCGGGGCCCGGACCCACTAGTAAGACGTGGGCTATAGCACACGAATATATGGGAATCGGGCGGAATTTTAGTTTTTTGGCCGTAAAACGCAAAACAACGAGGAACGGCCACGGTAGGTCAGTGACTATGGTTCCTTAGGTCGTATTTGATGGCTTGGAAAAATTTTAGGCAATCCGGTTTCGGGGGACCCTGGCCCACTCGGAGGGCGTGGTCTAGAGCACACGAAAATATGGGAATCAGGCGGAATTCTAGTTTTTTGGTTGTAAAAAGCAAAACAACGAAAAACGGTCATGGCGGGGCGGTGACTATGGATCCTTCGGTCGTATTTGATGGCCCAAATAAAACTTTGGCGATCGGGGTCCGGGGGACCTTGACCCACTCAGAAGGTGTGGGCTAGCACACGAAAATATGTGAATCAGGCAAAATTCTAGTTTTTTGGATGTAAAAAGGAAAAAAAACGAGGAACAGTCATGGTGGGGCGGTGACTATGGTTTGTTAGCTCGTATTTCATGGCCTGGAAAATTTTTAGTTGATCGGGTTCCGGGGGCCCGGACCCATCTAGAAGGCGTGGGCTATAGCACACGAAAATATGAGAATCAGGCAGAATTCTAGTTTTTTTGCCGTAAAACACAAAACAACAAGGAACGGCCATGGAGGGGCGGTGACTATTGTTCCTTAGGTCGTATTTGATCGCCCGGAAAAATTATAGGCGAAACGGGTCCGGGGGGCCCGGACCCACTCAGAAGGTGTGGGCTAGAGCACATGCAAATATGGGAATCGGGCGAAATTCTAGTCTTTTGGCCATAAAATGCAAAACATGAGGAACGGCCATGGCGGGGTGGTGACTAGAGTTCCATAGGTCGTATTTTATGGCCCCGAATAATTTTAGGCGATCGGGGTCTGGGGGCCCGGACCCACTCGGAAGGCGTGGGCTTATAGCACACGAAAATATGGGAATCGGGCTAAATTCTATTTTTTTGGCCGTAAAAAGCAAAACAACGAGGAACGGCCATGGCGGAGCGGTGAATATGGTTCCTTAGGTCGTATTTGATGGCCTAGAAAAATTTTAGGCAATCCGATTTCGGGGGACCCTGGCCCACTCGGAGGGCGTGGTCTAGAGCACACGAAAATATGGGAATCAGGCGGAATTCTAGTTTTTTGGTCGTAAAAAGCAAAACAACGAAAAACGGTCATGGCGGGGCGGTGACTATGGATCCTTCAGTCGTATTTGATGGCCAAAATAAATTTTAGGCGATCGGGGTCCGGGGGGCCCGGACCCACTCGGAAGGTGTGAGCTAGAGAGCACACAAAAATATGAGAATCGAGCGGAATTCTTATTTTTTGGTCGTAAAAAGCAAAACAATGAGGAACCATCATGGCGGGGCGGTGACTATGGATCCTTCGGTCATATTTGATGGCCTAAATAAATTTTTGGTGATCGGGGTCCGGGGGGCCTGGACCTACTCGGAAGGTGTAGCATATGAAAATATGGGAATCAGGCAAAATTCTAGTTTTTTGGCCGTATAAAGCAAAACAACGAAGAACGGTCATGGTGGGGCGGTGATTATGGTTTGTTAGGTCGTATTTGATGGCCAGAAAATTTTTAGTTGATCGGGTTCCGGGGGCCCGGACCCATCTAGAAAGCGTGGGCTATAGCACACGAAAATATGGGAATCAGGCGGAATTCGAGTTTTTTGGCCGTAAAACACAAAACAACAAGGAACGGCCATGGCAGGGTGGTGAATATGATTCCTTAGGTCGTATTTGATGGCCTGCAAAAATTTTAGGCAATCCGGTTTCAGGGGACCCGAGCCCACTCGGAAGGCGTGGGCTAGAGCACACGAAAATATGGGAATCGTGCGGAATTCTAGTTTTTTGGCCGTAAAACTCAAAATAACGAGGAACGGCCATGGCAGGGCGTTGACTATTGTTCCTTAGGTCGTATTTGATGGCCCGGAATAATTCTAGATGATCGGGGTCAGGGGGCCCGGACCCATTCGGAAGGCGTGGGCTATAGCACACGAATATATGGGAATCGGGCGAAATTCTAGTTTTTTGGCCGTCAAACGCAAATCAACGAGGAACGGCCATGGTGGGGCGGTGTCTATGGTTTCTTAGGTCGTATTTGATGGCCCTGAATAATTTTAGGTGATCGGGGTCATGGGGTCCGGACCCGCTCGGAAGGCATGGGCTATGGCACATGAAAATATGGGAATCGGGCGAAATTCTAGTTTTTTGGCCGTAAAATGCAAAACAACGAGGAACGGATGTGGCGGGGAGGTGACTATGGTTCCTTAGGTCATATTAGATGGCCCGAAATAATTTTAGGCAGATGGTGTCCGGGAAGCCCGGACCCACTCGGAAGGCGTGGGCTATAGCACACGAATATATGGGAATCGGCCGGAATTCTAGTTTTTTTGCCGTAAAACGCAAAACAACGAGGAACGGCCATGGCGGGGCGGTGACTATGGTTTCTTAGGTCATATTTGATGGCCTGGAAAATTGTAAGGCAATCCGGTTTCGGGGGACCCAGGCCCACTCGGAAGGCGTGGGCTAGAGCACACGAAAATATGGGAATCGGACGGAATTCTAGTTTTTTGGTCGTAAAAAGCAAAACAACGAGGAACGTTCATGGCAGGGCAGTGACTATGGTTTCTAAGGTCGTATTTGATAGCTCGAAAATATTTTAAGCGATCGGGGTCCGGGGGGCCTGGACGCACTAGGAAGGCGTTGGCTATAGCACACGAATATATGGGAATAAGGCAGAATTTTAGTTTTTTGGCCTTCAAAATGCAAAATAATGAGGAACGGCAATGGCGGGGCGGTGACTATGGTTCCTTAGTTTGTATTTGATGGCCTGGAAAAATTTTTGGCAATCCGGTTTCGGGGGACCCGGGCCCACTCGGAAGGCGTGGGCTAGAGCACACGAAAATGTGGGAATCGGGCAGAATTCTAGTTTTTTGTTCGTAAAAAGCAAAACAACGAGGAACGGTCTTGGCAGGGCGGTGACTATGGTTCCTTAGGTCGTATTTGATGGCCCAAATAAATTTTAGGCGATCGGGATCCAGTCCTACTCGGAAGGCATGGGCTAGCTTACTAAAATATGGCAATCTCCCGAAATTCTAGTGTTTTGGACGTAAAAAGGAAAAAAACGTGGAACGGTCGTGGAGGGGCGGTGACTATGGTTCCTTAGGTCGTATTTGATGGCTCCAAATAATTTTAGGTAATCGGGGTCCGGGGGCCCGGACCCACTCAGAAGGCGTGGGCTTATAGCACACGAAAATATGGGAATCAAACAAAAGTCTAGTTTTTTGGCCATAAAACGCAAAACAACGAGGAACGGCCATGGCGGGGCGGTGAATATGGTTCCTTAGGTCGTATATGATGGCCTGGAAAAATTTTAGGCAATCCGTTTTCGGGGGACACGGGCCCACGCGGAAGGCGTGGTCTAGAGCACACAAAAATATGGTAATCGGGGGAAATTCTAGTTTTTTGGTCATAAAAAACAAAACAACGAGGAAAGGTCATGGCGGGGCGGTGACTATGGATCTTTCGGTCATATTTGATGGACAAAATAAATTTTAGGCGATCAAGGTCCAGGGGACCCGGACCCACTCGGAAGGTGTGGGCTAGGTAGCACACGAAAATATGGGAATGGGCGATATTCTTGTTTTTTGGTCATAAAAAGCAAAACAACGAGGAACGGTCATGGCGGGGCGGTGACTATGGATCCTTCGGTCGTATTTGATGGCCCAAATAAATTTTTGGCGATCGGTGTCCGGGGGGCCTTGACCCACTCGGAAGGTGTGGGCTAGCACACGAAAATATGTGAATCAAGCGAAATTCTAGTTTTTTGGATGTAAAAAGGAAAGAAACGAGGAACGGCCATGGCGGGGCGGTGACTATGGTTCCTAAGGTCGTATTCGATCGCCTGGAAAATTTTTAGTTGATCGGGGTCCGGGGGCCCGGACCCACTTAGAAGGCATGGGCTATAGCACACGAAAATGTGGGAATCAGGCGGAATTCTAGTTTTTTGGCCGTAAAACGCAAAACAACGAGGAACGGCCATGGAGGGGCGGTGACAATGGTTCATTAGGTCGTATTTGATGGCCCTAAATAATTTTAGTTGATCGGGGTCCGGGGGCCCGGATCCACTCGGAAGGCATGGGCTTATAGCACACGAAAATATGGGAATCAGGAATTCTAGTTTTATGGCCGTAAAACGCAAAACAACGAGGAACGGTCATGATGGATGGTGACTATGGTTCCTTAGGTCTTATTTGATGGCCTGGAAAAATTTTAGGCAATCCGTTTTCGGGGGACCCGGGCTCACTCGGAAGGTGTGGGCAAGAGCACACGAAAATATAGGAATCAGGCAGAATTCTAGTTTTTTGGTCGTAAAAAGCAAATCAACGAGGAACGGTCATGACGGGGTGGTGACTATGGATCCTTCGGTCGTATTTGATGGCCTAAATAAATTTTAGGCGATCGGGGTCCGGCGGGCCCGGACCCATTCGGAAGGCCTAGGCTAGCTCACCAAAATATGGCAATCGCCCGAAATTCTTGTTGTTTGGACGTAAAAAGGAAAAAAATGAGGAACGGCCATGGAGGGGGCGGTGACTATGGTTCTTTAGGTCGTATTTGATGGCCTCGAATAATTTTAGGCGATCGGGGTCCGGGGGGCCAGGACCCACTAGGAAGGCGTGGGCTATAGCACACGAATATATGAGAATCGGGATAAATTCTAGTTTTTTGGCCGTAAAACCAAAAACAACGAGGATCGGCCATGGCGGGGCGGTGACTATGGTTCCTTAGGTTGTATTTGATGGCCTGGAAAAATGTAAGGCAATCCGGTTTCGGGGCCACTCGGAAGGCATGGGCTAGAGCACACGAAAATATGGGAATCGGGCGGAATTCTAGTTTTCTGATCGTAAAAAGAAAAAATTTGAGGACCGGTCATGGCAGGGCGATGACTATGGTTCCTTAGGTCGTATTTGATGGCCCAAATAAATTTTAGGCAATCGGGGTCCGGGGGGCCCGGTCCCACTCGGACGACGTGGGCTATAGCACACGAATATATGGGAATCGGGTGGAATTCTAGTTCATTGGCCGTAAAATGCAAAAAAATGATGAACGGCCATGGCGGGGCGGTGACTATGGTTCCTTAGGTTATATTTGATGGCCTGGAAAATTTTTAGGCGATCGGAGTCCGGGGCCGTAAAACGCAAAACAACGAGGAACGGCCAAGGTGCGGCGGTGAATATGGTTCCTTTGGTCGTATTTGATTGCCCGGAATAATTTTAGGCGATCGGGGTCCGGGGGCCCGGACCCATCTAGAAAGCGTGGGCTATAGCACACGAAAATATGGGAATCAGGCGGAATTCTAGTTTTTTGGCCGTAAAACACAAAACAACAAGGAACGGCCATGGCAAGGTGGTGAATATGGTTCCTTAGGTCGTATTTGATGGCCTGCAAAAATTTTAGGCAATCCGGTTTCAGGGGACCCGAGCCCACTCGGAAGGCGTGGGCTAGAGCACACGAAAATATGGGAATCGTGCGGAATTCTAGTTTTTTGGCCGTAAAACTCAAAATAACGAGGAACAGCCATGGCAGGGCGTTGACTATTGTTCCTTAGGTCGTATTTGATGGCCCAGAATAATTTTAGATGATCGGGGTCAGGGGCCCCGGACCCATTCGGAAGGCGTGGGCTATAGCACACGAATATATGGGAATCGTGCAAAATTCTAGTTTTTGGCCGTAAAATGCAAAACAACGAGGAACGGCCATGGAGGGCGGTGACTATGGTTCCTTAGGTCATATTTGATGGCCCCGAATAATTTTAGGCAATCGGGGTTCATGGGCCCGGAACCACTCGGAAGGCATGGGTTTATAGCACACCAAAATATGGGAATCAGGCGAAATTCTAGTTTTTAGGCCGTAAAACGCAAAACAACGAGGAACGGCCATGGCGGGGCAGTGAATATGATTCCTTAGGTCGTATTTGATTACCTGAAAAAATTTTAGGCAATCCAGTTTCGGGGGACCCGGGCCCACTCGGAAGGCTTGGGCTAGAGCACATGAAAATATGGGAATCGGGCGGAATTCTAGTTTTTTGATCATAAAAAGTAAAACAATGAGGAACGGTCATGGAGGGGTGGTGACTCTGGATCCTTCGATAGTATTTTATCCCCCAAATAAATTTTAGGCGATCGGGGTCCGGGGGGCCCGGACCCACTCGGAAGGTGTGGGCTATATATCACACGAAAATATGGGAATCGGGCAGAATTCTTGTTTTTTGGTCGTAAAAAGCAAAACAACAAGGAACAGGTCATGGCGGGGCGGTGACTATGGATCCTTCGGTCATATTTGATGGCCCAAATAAATTTTTGGCGATCGGGGTCCTGGGGGTCTGGACCCACTTAGAAGGTGTGGGCTATAGCACACGAAAATATGGGAATGAGGCAAAATTCTAGTTTTTTGGCCGTAAAATGCAAAACAACGAGGAACGGCCACGGCGAGGTGGTGACTATGGTTCCTTAGTTCGTATTTGATGGCCCAGAATAATTTTAGGTGATCGGGGTCCGGGGGCCCGGACCCACTCGGAAGGCGTGGGCTATAGCACACGAAAATATGGAAATCAGGAGAAATTCTAGTTTTTTGGTCGTAAAACGTAAAATAACAAGGAACGGCCATGGAGGGGCAGTGACTATGGTTCCTTAGGTCATATTTGATGGCTCAAAAATATTTTAGGAGATCAGGGTCCGGGGGCCCAGTCCCACTTGGAAGGCGTGTGCTATAGCACACGAAAATATGGCAATCGGGCGAAATTCAAGTTTTTTGGCCGTATAAAGCAAAACAACGAAGAACGGTCATGGTGGGGTGGTGTCTATGGTTCCTTAGGTTGTATTTGATAACTCGGAAAAAGTTTAAGCGATAGGGGTCCGGGGGGTTTGGACCCACTCGGAAGGCGTGGGCTATAGCACACGAATATATGGGAATCGGGCAGAATTCTAGTTTTTTGGCCGTAAACCGCAAATCAACGAGGAACAGCCATTGTGGGGCGGTGACTATGGTTCCTTAGGTCGTATTTGATTGCTTGGAAAAATTTTAGTTGATCGGGGTCCGGGGGCCCGGATCCACTTAGAAGGCGTGGGCTATAACACACGAAAATATGGGAATCAGGTGGAATTCTAGTTTTTTGGCCGTGAAACGCAAAACAACGAGGAACGGCCATGGAGGTGCGGTGACTATGGTTCTTTAGGTCGTATTTGTTGGCCTCGAATAATTTTAGGCGATCGAGGTCCGGTGGGCCCGGACTCACTAGGAACGCGTGGGCTACACAAATATATGGGAATCGGGTGGAATTCTAGTGTTTTGGCTAAAAACGCTAAAAACAACAAGGAACGGCCATGGCAGGGCGGTAACTATGGTTCCTTAGGTCGTATTTGATGGCCTAGAAAAATTTTAGGCAATCCGGTTGCGGGGGACCCGGGCCCACTCGGAAGGCATGGGCTAGAGCACACAAAAATATAGAAATCGGGCGGAATTCTAGTTTTTGTTCGTAAAAAGCAAAAATTTGAGGAACGGTCATGGCAGGGCGATGACTATAGTTCCTTAGGTCGTATTTGATGGCCCAAATAAATTTTAGGCGATCGGGGTCCGGGGGGCCCGGTCCCACTCGGACGGCGTGGGCTATAGCACACGAATATATGGGAATCGGGTGGAATTCTAGTTTATTGGCCGTAAAATGCAAAAAAATGATGAACGGACATGGCGGGGCGGTGACTATGGTTCCTTAGGTCGTATTTGATGGCCTGGAAAAATTTTAGGCAATCGGAGTCTGGGGCCGTAAAATGCAAAACAATGAGGAGCGGCCAAGGTGCGGCTGTGAATATGGTTCCTTAGGTTGTATTTGATTGCCCGTAATAATTTTAGGCGATCGGGGTCCGGGGGCCCGGACCCACTCGGAAGGCGTGGGCCACAACACACGAATATATGGGAATCGAGCGAAATTTTAGTTTTTTGGCCGTAAAACGAAAAATAACGAGGAATGGCCGTGGCGGGGCGGTGACTATGGTTTCTTAGGTCGTATTTGATAGCCCGGAAAAATTTTAGGCGATCGGGGTCCGGGGGGCCCAGTCCCACTCGGAAAGCGTGGGCTATAGCACACGAATATATGGGAATCGATTGGTATTCTAGTTTTTTGGCCATAAAACACAAAACAATGAGGAACGGCCATGACGGGGCGGTGTGTATGGCTCCTTAGGTCGTATTTAATGGCCCAGAATAATTTTAGGCAATTCGGTTTCGGGGGACTCGGGCCCACTCGAAAGGCGTAGGCTTGAGCATACGAAAATATGGGAATCAGGCGCAATTCTAGTTTTTTGGTCATAAAAAGAAAAAAAATGAGGAACGGTCATGGCGGGGCGGTGACTATGGTTCCTTAGGACGTATTTGATGGCCCGTAATAATTTTAGGCTATCGGGGTCCGGACCCACTCGAAAGGCATGGGCTATAGCTCACGAAAATATGGCAATCGCGCGAAATTCTAGTTTGTTCGCCGTAAAAAACAAAACAATGAGGAATGGCCATGGCGGGGCAGTGACTATGGTTTCTTAGGTTGTATTTGATGGCCCGTAATAATTTAAGTCAATCGGGGTCCGGGGTCCCGGACCCACTCGGAAGGCGTGGGCTATATAACACACGAAAATATGGGAATCGGGAGAAATTCTAGTTTTTTTGTCGTAAAACGCAAAACAACGAGAAACGGCCATGGCAGGGCGGTGACTATGGTTCCTTAGGTTGTATTTGAAGGCTTGGAAAAATTTTAGGCGATCAGGTTCCGGGGGCCCGGATCCACTCGAAAGGCGTGGGCTATAACACACTAAAATATGGCAATCGGGCGAAATTATTGTTTTTTGGTCATAAAACGCAAAACAATGAGGAACGGTCATGGCAGGGCGGTGACTATGGTTCCTTAGGTTGTATTTGAAGGCTCGAAAAATTTTTAGGCTATCTGGGTCAGGGGGCCCGGACCCACTCGGAAGGCGTGGGCTACAACACACGAATATATGGGAATCGGGCGGAATTCTAGTTTTTTGGCCGTAAAACACGAAACAACGAGGAACGTTAATGGCGGGGCGGTGACTATGGTTCCTTAGGTCATACTGGATGGCCAGTAATAATTTTAGGTGATCGGGATCCGGACCCACTCAAAAGGCATGGGCTGCTCACGAAAATATGGCAATCGCGCGAAATTCTAGTTATTTGGCCGTAAAAAACAAAACAACGGGGAACGGCCATGGTGGGGCGGTGACTATGATTTCTTAGGTTGTATTTGATGGCCCGTAATAAGTTTAGGCAATCGGGGTCCGGGGGCCCGGACCCACTCGAAAGGCGTGGGCTATAACACACGAAAATTTGAGAATCAAGCGAAATTCTAGTTTTTTTGTCGTAAAACGCAAAACAACGAGGAACGGCCATGGCAGGGCGGTGACTATGGTTCCTTAGGTCGTATTTGATAGCCCGGAAAAAATTTAGGCGATCGGGGTCCGGGGGGCCCTGACCCACTCAGAAGGCGTGGGCTATAATACCTGAATATATGGGAATCGGGTGGAATTCTAGTTTTTTATTCGTAAAATGCAAAACAACGAGGAATGACCATGGCAGGGCAGTGACTATGGTTCCTTAGGTTGTATTTGATGGCTCAGAAAAATTTTAGGCAATTGGGGTCCTGGGCCCCGGACCCACTTGGAAGGCTTGGGCTATAACACACGAAAATATGGCAATCGGGCGAAATTCAAATTTTTTGGCCGTTAAAGCAAAACAACGAGGAACGGTCATGGCAGGGCGGTGGCTATTATCCCTTAGTTCGTATTTGATAGCCCGTAATAATTTTATGCGATCAGGGTCCGAACCCACTCGAAAGGCATGGGCTATAGCTCACGAAAATATGGCAATCGCGCTAAATTCTAGTTTTTTA
>NW_027438441.1:0-103000 GCF_000715075.1 Nicotiana tabacum | reverse complement strand
TGTTCTGCAAACTCAGCCGCTGCTTGAGCAGTAGAGGTAGCATCCTTAAATTTTATGTTCCAATTCTGCCTGCCAACAGAAAAATTACCATTACCATCTCCAGGAAATGATTGCCCATGTTCCAACCTTTCATCCTTGAAACCTAAGTGGCATGAACCACCATCATCAACACAATATTTCCTTGAATGTTCTACAACAGCTCTGGCAGCTAGGCTTGCATATTCTGCAAACTCAGCCGCTGCTTGAGCAGTAGAGGTAGCATCCATAAATTTCATGTTCCAATTCTCCCTGCCAACAGAAAAATTACCATTACCATCTCCAGGAAATGATTGCCCATGTTCCAACCTTTCATCCTTGAAACCTAAGTGGCATGAACCACTATCATCAACACAATATTGCCTTGAAAGTTCTACAGCAGCTCTGTTAGCTAGGCTTGAATATTCTGCAAACTCAGCTGCTGCTTGAGCAGCAGAGGTAGCATCCATAAATTTCATGTTCCAATTCTGCCTGCCAACAAAACAATTACCATTACCATCTCCAGGAAATGATTGCCCAAGTCCCAACCTTTCATTCTTAAAACCTAAGTGGCATGAACCACCATCATCAACACAATATTGCCTTTAAAGTTCTACAACAGCTCCGGCAGCTAGGCTTGCATGTTCTGCAAACTCAGCCGCTGCTTGAGCAGCAGAGGTAGCATCCTTAAATTTCATGTTCCAATTCTGCCTGCCAAAAGAAAAATAACCATTACCATCTCCAGGAAATGATTGCCCATGTTCCAACCTTTCATCCTTGAAACCTAAGTGGCATGAACCACCATCATCAACACAATATTTCCTTGAAAGTTCTACAACAGCTATGGCAGCTAGGCTTGCATATTCTGCAAACTCAGCTGCTGCTTGAGCAGCAGAGGTAGCATCCATAAATTTCATGTTCCAATTCTGCCTGCCAACAGAAAAATTACCTTTACCATCTCCAGGAAATGATTGCCCATGTTCCAACCTTTCATCCTTGAAAACTAAGTGGCATGAACCACTATCATCAACTCAATATTGCCTTTAAAGTTCTACAACAGCTCTGGCAGCTAGCCTTGCATGTTCTGCAAACTCAGCCGCTGCTTGAGCAGCAGAGGTAGCATCCTTAAATTTCATGTTCCAATTCTGCCTGCCAACAGAAAATTTACCATTACCATCTCCAGGAAATGATTGCCCATATTCCAACCTTTCAACCTTGAAACCTAAGTGGCATGAACCACCATCATCAACACAATATAGCCTTGAAAGTTCTACAACAGCCCTGGCAGCTAGGCTTGCATGTTCTGCAAACTCAGCCGCTGCTTGAGCAGCAGAGGTAGCATCCATAAATTTCATGTTCCAATTCTGCCTGCCAACAGACAAATTACCATTACCATCTCCAGGAAATGATTGCCCATGTTCCAACCTTTCATCCTTGAAACTTACGTGGCATGAACCACCATCATCAACACAATATTTCCTTGAAAGTTCTACAACAGCTCTGGCAGCTGGGCTTGAATATTCTGCAAACTCAGCCGCTGCTTAAGCAGAAGAGGTAGCATCCATAAATTTCATGTTCCAATTCTGCCTGCCAATAGAAAAATTACCATTACCATCTCCAGGAAATGATTGCCCATGTTCCAACCTTTCATCCTTGAAACCTAAGTGGCATGAACCACTATCATCAACACAATATTGCCTTGAAAGTTCTACAGCAGCTCTGGCAGCTAGGCTTGCATATTCTGCAAACTCAGCCGCTGCTTGAGCAGCAGAGGTAGCATCCATAAATTTCATGTTCCAATTCTGCCTGCCAATAGAAAAATTACCATTACCATCTCCAGACAATGATTGCCCATGTTCCTACCTTTCATCCTTAAAACCTAAGTGGCATGAACCACCATCATCATTACAATATTGCCTTTAAAGTTCTACAATAGCTCTGGCAGCTAGCCTTGCATGTTCTGCAAACTCAGCCGCTGCTTGAGCAGTAGAGGTAGCATCCTTAAATTTTATGTTCCAATTCTGCCTGCCAACAGAAAAATTACCATTACCATCTCCAGGAAATGATTGCCCATGTTCCAATCTTTCATCCTTGAAACCTAAGTGGCATGAACCACCATCATCAACACAATATTTCCTTGAATGTTCTACAACAGCTCTGGCAGCTAGGCTTGCATATTCTGCAAACTCAGCCGCTGCTTGAGCAGTAGAGGTAGCATCCATAAATTTCATGTTCCAATTCTCCCTGCCAACAGAAAAATTACCATTACCATCTCCAGGAAATGATTGCCCATGTTCCAACCTTTCATCCTTGAAACCTAAGTGGCATGAACCACTATCATCAACACAATATTGCCTTGAAAGTTCTACAGCAGCTCTGTTAGCTAGGCTTGAATATTCTGCAAACTCAGCTGCTGCTTGAGCAGCAGAGGTAGCATCCATAAATTTCATGTTCCAATTCTGCCTGCCAACAAAATAATTACCATTACCATCTCCAGGAAATGATTGCCCAAGTCCCAACCTTTCATTCTTAAAACCTAAGTGGCATGAACCACCATCATCAATACAATATTGCCTTTAAAGTTCTACAACAGCTCCGGCAGCTAGGCTTGCATGTTCTGCAAACTCAGCCGCTGCTTGAGCAGCAGAGGTAGCATCCTTAAATTTCATGTTCCCATTCTGCCTGCCAAAAGAAAAATTACCATTACCATCTCCAGGAAATGATTGCCCATGTTCCAACCTTTCATCCTTGAAACCTAAGTGGCATGAACCACTATCATCAACACAATATTGCCTTGAAAGTTCTACAGCAGCTCTGGCAGCTAGCCTTGCATATTCTGCAAACTCAGCCGCTGCTTGAGCAGCAGAGGTAGCATCCATAAATTTCATGTTCCAATTCTGCCTGCCAATAGAAAAATTACCATTACCATCTCCAGACAATGATTGCCCATGTTCCTACCTTTCATCCTTAAAACCTAAGTGGCATGAACCACCATCATCATTACAATATTGCCTTTAAAGTTCTACAATAGCTCTGGCAGCTAGCCTTGCATGTTCTGCAAACTCAGCCGCTGCTTGAGCAGTAGAGGTAGCATCCTTAAATTTTATGTTCCAATTCTGCCTGCCAACAGAAAAATTACCATTACCATCTCCAGGAAATGATTGCCCATGTTCCAATCTTTCATCCTTGAAACCTAAGTGGCATGAACCACCATCATCAACACAATATTTCCTTGAATGTTCTACAACAGCTCTGGCAGCTAGGCTTGCATATTCTGCAAACTCAGCCGCTGCTTGAGCAGTAGAGGTAGCATCCATAAATTTCATGTTCCAATTCTCCCTGCCAACAGAAAAATTACCATTACCATCTCCAGGAAATGATTGCCCATGTTCCAACCTTTCATCCTTGAAACCTAAGTGGCATGAACCACTATCATCAACACAATATTGCCTTGAAAGTTCTACAGCAGCTCTGTTAGCTAGGCTTGAATATTCTGCAAACTCAGCTGCTGCTTGAGCAGCAGAGGTAGCATCCATAAATTTCATGTTCCAATTCTGCCTGCCAACAAAATAATTACCATTACCATCTCCAGGAAATGATTGCCCAAGTCCCAACCTTTCATTCTTAAAACCTAAGTGGCATGAACCACCATCATCAATACAATATTGCCTTTAAAGTTCTACAACAGCTCCGGCAGCTAGGCTTGCATGTTCTGCAAACTCAGCCGCTGCTTGAGCAGCAGAGGTAGCATCCTTAAATTTCATGTTCCCATTCTGCCTGCCAAAAGAAAAATTACCATTACCATCTCCAGGAAATGATTGCCCATGTTCCAACCTTTCATCCTTGAAACCTAAGTGGCATGAACCACCATCATCAACACAATATTTCCTTGAAAGTTCTACAATAGCTATGGCAGCTAGGCTTGCATATTCTGCAAACTCAGCCGCTGCTTGAGCAGCAGAGGTAGCATCCATAAATTTCATGTTCCAATTCTGCCTGCCAACAGAAAAATTACCATTACCATCTCCAGGCAATGATTGCCCATGTTCCAACCTTTCATCCTTAAAACCTAAGTGGCATGAACCACCATCATCAACACAATATTGCCTTTAAAGTTCTACAATAGCTCTGGCAGCTAGCCTTGCATGTTCTGCAAACTCAGCCGCTGCTTGAGCAGTAGAGGTAGCATCCTTAAATTTTATGTTCCAATTCTGCCTGCCAATAGAAAAATTACCATTACCATCTCCAGGAAATGATTGCCCATGTTCCAACCTTTCATCCTTGAAACCTAAGTGGCATGAACCACCATCATCAACACAATATTGCCTTGAAAGTTCTACAACAGCTCTGGCAGCTAGGCTTGCATATTCTGCAAACTCAGCCGCTGCTTGAGCAGCAGAGGTAGCATCCATAAATTTCATGTTCCAATTCTGCCTGCCAACAGAAAAATTACCATTACCATCTCCAGGCAATGATTGCCCATGTTCCAACCTTTCATCCTTAAAACCTAAGTGGCATGAACCACCATCATCAACACAATATTGCCTTTAAAGTTCTACAATAGCTCTGGCAGCTAGCCTTGCATGTTCTGCAAACTCAGCCGCTGCTTGAGCAGTAGAGGTAGCATCCTTAAAATTTATGTTCCACTTCTGCCTGCCAACAGAAAAATTACCATTACCATCTCCAGAAAATGATTGCCCATGTTCCAATCTTTCATCCTTGAAACCTAAGTGGCATGAACCACCATCATCAACACAATATTTCCTTGAATGTTCTACAACAGCTCTGGCAGCTAGGCTTGCATATTCTGCAAACTCAGCCGCTGCTTGAGTAGTAGAGGTAGCATCCATAAATTTCATGTTCCAATTCTGCCTGCCAACAGACAAATTACCATTACCATCTCCAGGAAATGATTGCCCATGTTCCAACCTTTCATCCTTGAAACCTAAGTGGCATGAACCACCATCATCAACACAATATTTCCTTGAAAGTTCTACAACAGCTCTGGCAGCTGGGCATGCATATTCTGCAAACTCAGCCGCTGCTTAAGCAGAAGAGGTAGCATCCATAAATTTCATGTTCCAATTCTGCCTGCCAATAGAAAAATTACCATTACCATCTCCAGGAAATGATTGCCCATGTTCCAACCTTTCATCCTTGAAACCTAAGTGGCATGAACCACTATCATCAACACAATATTGCCTTGAAAGTTCTACAGCAGCTCTGGCAGCTAGGCTTGCATATTCTGCAAACTCAGCCGCTGCTTGAGCAGCAGAGGTAGCATCCATAAATTTCATGTTCCAATTCTGCCTGCCAACAGAAAAATTACCATTACCATCTCCAGGCAATGATTGCCCATGTTCCAACCTTTCATCCTTAAAACCTAAGTGGCATGAACCACCATCATCAACACAATATTGCCTTTAAAGTTCTACAATAGCTCTGGCAGCTAGCCTTGCATGTTCTGCAAACTCAGCCGCTGCTTGAGCAGTAGAGGTAGCATCCTTAAATTTTATGTTCCAATTCTGCCTGCCAACAGAAAAATTACCATTACCATCTCCAGGAAATGATTGCCCATGTTCCAATCTTTCATCATTGAAACCTAAGTGGCATGAACCACCATCATCAACACAATATTTCCTTGAATGTTCTACAACAGCTCTGGCAGCTAGGCTTGCATATTCTGCAAACTCAGCCGCTGCTTGAGCAGTAGAGGTAGCATCCATAAATATCATGTTCCAATTCTCCCTGCCAACAGAAAAATTACCATTACCATCTCCATGAAATGATTGCCCATGTTCCAACCTTTCATCCTCGAAACCTAAGTGGCATGAACCACTATCATCAACACAATATTGCCTTGAAAGTTCTACAGCAGCTATGGCAGCTAGGCTTGCATGTTCTACAAACTCAGCCGCTGCTTGAGCAGCAGAGGTAGCATCCATAAATTTCATGTTCCAATTCTTCCTCCCAACAGAAAAATTACCATTACCATCTCCAGGAAATGATTGCCCATGTTCCAACCTTTCATCCTTGAAAACTAAGTGGCATGAACCACCACCATCAATAAAATATTGCCTTTAAAGTTCTACAACAGCTCTGGTAGTTAAGCAAGCATGTTCTACAAACTCAGCCGCTGCTTGAGCAGCAGAGGTAGCATCCTTAAATTTCATGTTCCTATTCTACCTGCCAACAAATAATTACCATTAACATCTGTAGGAAATGATTGCCCATGTTCAAACCTTTCATCCCTGAAACCTAAGTGGCATGAACCACCATCATCAACTCAATATTGCCTTGAAAGTTCTACAACAACTCTGGCAGATAGGCTTGCATGTTCTGAAAACTCAGCCGCTGCTTGAGCAGCAGAGGTAGCATCAATAAATTTCATGTTCCAATTCTGCCTGCCAACAGAAAAATTACCATTACCATCTCCAGGAAATGATTGCCCATGTTCCAACCTTTCATCCTTGAAACCTAAGTGGCATGAACCACTATCATCAACACAATATTGCCTTGAAAGTTCTACAACAGCTCTGGCAGCTAGGCTTGCATATTCTGCAAACTCAGCCGCTGCTTGAGCAGCAGAGGCAGTATCCATAAATTTCATGTTCCAATTCTGCCTGCCAACAGAAGTATTACCATTACCATCTCCAGGAAATGACTGCCCATGTTCCAACCTTTCATCCTTGTAACCTAAGTGGCATGAACCACTACCATCAACACAATATTGCCTTGAAAGTTCTACAACAGCTCTGGCAGCTAGGCTTGCATATTCTGCAAACTCAGCCGCTGCTTGAGCAGCAAAGGCAGCATCCATAAATTTCATGTTCCAATTCTGCCTGCCAACAGAAAAATTACCATTAACATCTCTAGGAAATGATTGCCCATGTTTAAATCTTTCATCCCTGAAACCTAAGTGGCATGAACCACCATCATCAACTCAATATTGCCTTGAAAGTTCTACAACAACTCTGGCACCTAGGCTTGAATGTTATGCAAAGTCAGCCGCTGCTTGAGCAGCAGAGGTAGCATCCTTAAATTTCATGTTCCAATTTTGCCTGCCAACAGAAAAATTACCATTACCATCTCTAGGAAATGATTGCCCATGTTCCAACCTTTCATCCTTGAAACCTAAGTGGCATGAACCACCATCATCAACACAATATTGCCTTTAAAGTTCTACAACAGCTATGGCAGCTAGGCTTGCATATTCTACAAATTCAGTCGCTGCTTGGGCAGCAGATGTAGCATCCCTAAATTTCATGTTCCAATTCTGCCTGCCAATAGAAAAATTACCATTACCATCTCCAGGAAATGATTGCCCATGTTCCAACCTTTCATCCTTGAAAACTAAGTGGCATGAACCACCACCATCAACAAAATATTGCCCTTAAAGTTCTACAACAGCTCTGGCAGTTAGGCATACATGTTCTGCAAACTCAGCCGCTGCTTGAGAAGCAGAGGTAGCATCCTTAAATTTCATGTTCCAATTCTGCCTGCCAACAGAAAAATTACCATTAACATCTCTAGGAAATGAATGCCCATGTTTAAACCTTTCATCCCTGAAACCTAAGTGGCATGAACCACTATCATCAACACAATATTGCCTTGAAAGTTCTACAACAGCCCTGGCAGCTAGGCTTGCATATTCTATAAATTCAGCCACTGCTTAAGCAGCAGTGGTAGCATCCATAAACTTCATGTTCCAATTCTTCCTGCCAACAGAAAAATTACCATTAACATCTCTAGGAAATGATTGCCCATGTTTAACCCTTTCATCCCTGAAACCTAAGTGGCATGAACCACCATCATCAACTCAATATTGCCTTGAAAGTTCTACAACATCTCTGGCAGATAGACTTGCATGTTCTGCAAACTCAGCCGCTGCTTGAGCAGCAGAGGTAGCATCCATAAATTTCATGTTCCAATTTCTGCCTGCCAACAGAAAAATTACCATTACCATCTCCAGGAAATGATTGCCTATGTTCCAACCTTTCATCCTTGAAACCTAAGTGGCATGAACCACTATTATCAACACAATATTGCCTTGAAAGTTCTACAACAGCTCTGGCAGCTAGGCTTGCAATTTCTGCAAACTCAGCCGCTGCTTGAGCAGCAGAGGTAGCATCCATAAATTTCATGTTCCAATTCTGCCTGCCAACAGAAAAATTACCATTACCATCTCCAGGAAATGATTGCCCATGTTCCAACCTTTCATCCTTGAAACCTAAGTGGCATGAACCACCATCAATAACACAATATTGCCTTTAAAGTTCTACAACAGCTCTGGCAGCAAGCCTTGCATGTTCTGCAAACTCAGCCGTTGCTTGAGCAGCAGAGGTAGCATCCTTAAATTTCATATTCCAATTCTACCTGCCAACAGAAAAATTACCATTACCATCTCTAGGAAATGATTGCCCATGTTCCAACCTTTCATCCTTGAAACCTAAGTGGCATGAACCACTATCACCAACATAATATTGCCTTGAAAGTTCTACAACAGCTCTGGCAGCTAGGCTTGCATATTCTGCAAGCTCAGCCGCTGCTTGAGCAGCAAAGGCAGCATCCATAAATTTCATGTTCCAATTCTGCCTGCCAACAGAAAAATTACCATTAACATCTCTAGGAAATGATTGCCCATGTTTAAATCTTTCATCCCTGAAACCTAAGTGGCATGAACCACCATCATCAACTCAATATTGCCTTGAAAGTTCTACAACAACTCTGGCACCTAGGCTTGAATGTTATGCAAAGTCAGCCGCTGCTTGAGCAGCAGAGGTAGCATCCATAAATTTCATGTTCCAATTCTGCCTGCCAACAGAAAAATTACCATTACCATCTCCAGGCAATGATTGCCCATGTTCCAACCTTTCATCCTTAAAACCTAAGTGGCATGAACCACCATCATCAACACAATATTTCCTTGAAAGTTGTACAACAGCTCTGGCCGCTAGGCTTGCATGTTCTGCAAACTCAGTCACTGCTTGAGCAGCAGAGGTAGCATCCCTAAATTTCATGTTCCAATTCTGCCTGCCAACAGAAAAATTACCATTACCATATCTAGGAAATGATTGCCCATGTTCCAACCTTTCATCCTTGAAAACTAAGTGGCATGAACCACCACCATCAACAAAATATTGCCTTTAAAGTTCTACAACAGCTCTGGCAGTTAGGCATGCATGTTTTGCAAACTCAGCCGCTGCTTGAGCAGCAGAGGTAGCATCCTTTAATTTCATGTTCCAATTTTGCCTGCCAACAGAAAAATTACCATTAACATCTCTAGGAAATGATTGCCCATGTTTAAACCTTTCATCCCTGAAACCTAAGTGGCATGAACCACTATCATCAATACAATATTGCCTTGAAAGTTCTACAACAGCTCTGGCAGCTAGGCATGCATTTTTTGCAAACTCAGCCGCTGCTTGAGCAGCAGAGGTAGCATCCTTTAATTTCATGTTCCAATTCTGCCTGCCAACAGAAAAATTACCATTAACATCTCTAGGAAATGATTGCCCATGTTTAAACTTTCATCCCTGAAACCTAAGTGGCATGAACCACCATCATCAACTCAATATTGCCTTGAAAGTTCTACAACAGCTCTGGCAGATAGGCTTGCATGTTCTGCAAACTCAGCCACTGCTTGAGCAGTAGAGGTAGCAGCCATAAATTTCATATTCCAATTCGGCCTGCCAACAGAAAAATTACCATTACAATCTCCAGGAAATGATTGCCCATGTTCCAACCTTTCATCCTTGAAACATAAGTGGCATGAACCACTATCATCAACAAAATATTGCCTTGAAAGTTCTACAACAGCTCTGGCAGCTAGGCTTGCATATTCTGCAAACTCAGCCGCTGCTTGAGCCGCAGAGGTAGCATCCATAAATTTCATGTTCCAATTCTGTCTGCCAACAGAAAAATTACCATTACCATCTCCAGGAAATGATTGCCCATCTTCCAACCTTTCATCCTTGAAAACTAAGTAGCATGAACCACCACCATCAATAAAATATTGCCTTTTAAGTTCTACAACAGCTCTGGCAGTTAGGCATGCATGTTTTGCAAACTCAGCCGCTGCTTGAGCAGCAGAGGTAGCATCCTTAAATTTCATGTTCCAATTCTGCCTGCCAACAGAAAAATTTCCATTACCATCTCCAGGAAATGATTGCCCATGTTCCAACCTTTCATCCTTGAAACCTAAGTGGCATGAACCACTATCATCAACACAATATTGCCTTGAAAGTTCTACAACAGCTCTGGCAACTAGGCTTGCATATTCTGCAAACTCAGCCGCTGCTTGAGCAGCAGAGGTAGCATCCATAAATTTCATGTTCCAATTCTGCCTGCCAACAGAAAAATTACCATTACCATCTCCAGGAAATGATTGCCCATGTTCCAACCTTTCATCCTTGAAACCTAAGTGGCATGAACCACCATCATCATCACAATATTGCCTTGAATGTTCTACAACAGCTCTGGTAGCAAGGCTTGCATGTTTTGCAAACTCAGTCGCTGCTTGAGCAGCAGAGGTAGCATCCTTAAATTTCATGTTCCTATTCTGCCTGCCAACAGAAAAATAACCATTACCATCTCAAGAAAATAATTGCCCATGTTCCAACCATTCATCATTGAAAACTAAGTGGCATGAACAACTATCATCAACATAATATAACCTTGAAAGTTCTACAACAGCTCTGGCAGTTAGGCTTGCATGTTCTGCAAACTCAGCCGCTGCTTGAGCAGCAGAGGTAGCATCCTTAAATTTCATGTTCCAATTCTACCTGTCAACAGAAAAATTACCATTACCATCTCTAGGAAATGATTGCCCATGTTCCAACCTTTCATCCTTGAAACCTAAGTGGCCTGAACCACCATCATCAACAAAATATTGCCTTGAAAGTTCTACAACAACTCTAGCAGCTAAGCTTGCATGTTCTGCAAATTCAGCTGCAGCTTGAGCAGCAGAGGTAGCATTCTTTAATTTCATGTTCCAATTCTGCCTGCCAACAGAAAAATTACCATTACCATCTCAAGGAAATTATTGACGATGTTCCAACCTTTCATCCTTGAAACCTAAGTGGCATGAACCACCATCATCAAAACAATATTGCCTTTAAAGTTCTACAACAGCTCTGGCAGCTAGGCTTGCATGTTCTGCAAACTCAGCCGCTGCTTGAGCAGCAGAGGTAGCATCCTTAAATTTCATGTTCCAATTCTGCCTGCCAACAGAAAAATTACCATTACCATCTCAAGGAAATGATTGCCCATGTTCCAACCTTTCATCCTTGAAACCTAAGTGGCATGAACCACCATCATCAACACAATATTGCCTTGAAAGTTCTACAACAGCTCTGGCAGCTAGGCTTGCATGTTCTGCAAACTCAGCCGCTGCTTGAGCAGCAGAGGTAGCATCCTTAAATTTCATGTTCCAATTCTGCCTGCCAACAGAAAAATTACCATTACAATCTCAAGGAAATGATTGCCCATGTTCCAACCTTTCATCTTTGAAACCTAAGTGGCATGAACCACCATCATCAACACAATATTGCCTTGAAAGTTCTCCAACAGCTCTGGCAGCTAGGCTTGCATGTTCTGCACACTCAGCCGCTGCTTGAGCAGCAGAGGTAGCAATCTTTAATTTCATGTTCCAATTCTGCCTGCCAACAGAAAAATTACCATTACCATCTCAAGGAAATGATTGCCCATGTTCCAACCTTTCATCCTTGAAACCTAAGTGGCATGAACCACCATCATCAACAAAATATTGCCTTGAAAGTTCTACAACAGCTCTGGCAGCTAAGCTTTCATGTTCTACAATCTCAGCCGCTGCTTGAGCAGCAGAGGTAGCATCCTTAAATTTCATGTTCCAATTCTGCCTGCCAACAGAAAAATTACCATTACCATCTCCAGAAAATAATTGCCCATGTTCCAACCATTCATCATTGAAAACTAAGTGGCATGAACCACTATCATCAACATAATATAACCTTGAAAGTTCTACAACAGCTCTGGCAGTTAGGCTTGCATGTTCTGCAAACTCAGCCGCTGCTTGAGCAGCAGAGGTAGCATCCTTAAATTTCATGTTCCAATTCTACCTGTCAATAGAAAAATTACCATTACCATCTCTAGGAAATGATTGCCCATGTTCCAACCTTTCATCCTTGAAACCTAAGTGGCCTGAACCACCATCATCAACAAAATATTGCCTTGAAAGTTCTACAACAACTCTAGCGGCTAAGCTTGCATGTTTAACAAACTCAGCCGCTGCTTGAGCAGCAGAGGTAGCATTCTTTAATTTCATGTTCCAATTCTGCCTACCAATAGAAAAATTACCATTACCATCTCCAGAAAATGATTGCCCATGTTCCAACCTTTCATCCTTGAAACCTAAGTGGCATGAACCACCATCATCAACACAATATTGCCTTGAAAGTTCTCCAACAGCTCTGGCAGCTAGGCTTGCATGTTCTGCAAACTCAGCCGCTGCTTGAGCAGCAGAGGTAGCATCCTTAAATTTCATGTTCCAATTTTGCCTGCCAATAGCAAATTTACCATTACCATCTCCAGGAAATGATTGCCCATATTCCAACCTTTCATCCTTGAAACCTAAGTGGCATGAACCACCATCATCAACACAATATTTCCTTTAAAGTTCTACAACAGCTCTGGCAGCTAGGCTTGCATGTTCTGCAAACTCAGCCGCTGCTTGAGCAGCAGAGGTAGCATCTTTAAATTTCATGTTCCAATTCTGCCTGCTAACATAAAAATTACCTTTACCATCTCAAGGAAATGATTGCCTATGTTCCAACCTTTCATCCTTGAAACATAAGTGGCATGAACCACTATCATCAACACAATATTGCCTTGAAAGTTCTACAGCAGCTCTGGCAGTTGGGCTTGCATGTTCTGCAAACTCAGCCGCTGCTTGAGCAGCAGAGGTAGTATCCTTAAATTTCATGTTCCAATTCTGCCTGCAAACAGAAAAATTACCATTCACATCTCTAGGAAATGATTGCCCATGCTCCAACCTTTCATCCTTGAAACCTAAGTGGCATGAACCACCATAATCAACAAAATATTACCTTGAAAGTTCTACAATAGCTCTGGCAGCTAAGCTTGCATGTTCTACAATCTCAGCCGCTGCTTGAGCAGCAGAGGTAGCATCCTTAAATTTCATGTTCCAATTCTGCCTGCCAACAGAAAAATTACCATTACCATCTCCAGAAAATAATTGCCCATGTTCCAACCATTCATCATTGAAAACTAAGTGGCATGAACCACTATCATCAACATAATATAACCTTGAAAGTTCTACAACAGCTCTGGCAGTTAGGCTTGCATGTTCTGCAAACTCAGCCGCTGCTTGAGGAGCAAAGGTAGCATCCTTAAATTTCATGTTCCAATTCTACCTGTCAACAGAAAAATTACCATTACCATCTCTAGGGAATGATTGCCCATGTTCCAACCTTTCATCCTTGAAACCTTAGTGGCCTTAACCACCATCATCAACAAAATATTGCCTTGAAAGTTCTACAACAACTCTAGCAGCTAAGCTTGCATGTTCTACAAACTCAGCCGCTGCTTGAGCAGCAGAGGTAGCATCCTTAAATTTCATGATCCAATTCTGCTTGCCAACAGAAAAATTACCATTACCATCTATAGGAAATGCTTGCCAATGTTCCAACATTTCATCCTTGAAACCTAAGTGGCATGAACCACCATCATCAACACAATATTACCTTGAAAGTTCTCCAACAGCTCTGGCAGCTAGGCTTGCATGTTATCCAAACTCAGCCGCTGCTTGAGCAGTAGAAGTAGCATCCTTAAATTTCATGTTCCAATACTGCCTACCAACAGAAAAATTACCATTAACACCTTAAGGAAATGATTGCCCATGTTCTAACCTTTCATCCTTGAAATCTAAGTGGCATGAACCACCATCATCAACACAATATTGCCTTGAAAGTTCTACAACAACTCTGGCAGCTAGGCTTGCATGTTCTGCAAACTCAGCCGCTGCATGAGTAGCAGAGGTAGCATCCTTGAATTTCATCTTCCAATTCTACCTGCCAACAGAAAAATTACCATTACCATCTCCAGGAAATGATTGCCCATGTTCCAATCTTTCATCCTTGAAACCTAAGTGGCATGAACCATCATCATCAACACAATATTGCCTTGAAAGTTCTACAGCAGCTCTGGCAGCTGGGCTTGCATGTTCTGCAAACTCAGCCGCTGCTTGAGCAGCAGAGGTAGTATCCTTAAATTTCATGTTCCAATTCTGCCTGCAAACAGAAAAATTACCATTCACATCTCTAGGAAATGATTGCCCATGTTCCAACCTTTCATCCTTGAAACCTAAGTGGCATGAACCACCATCATCAACAAAATATTGCCTTGAAAGTTCTACAACAGCTCTGGCAGCTAAGCTTTCATGTTCTACAATCTCAGCCGCTGCTTGAGCAGCAGAGGTAGCATCCTTAAATTTCATGTTCCAATTCTGCCTGCCAACAGAAAAATTACCATTACCATCTCCAGAAAATAATTGCCCATGTTCCAACCATTCATCATTGAAAACTAAGTGGCATGAACCACTATCATCAACATAATATAACCTTGAAAGTTCTCCAACAGCTCTGGCAGCTAGGCTTGCATGTTCTGCAAACTCAGCCGCTGCTTGAGGAGCAAAGGTAGCATCCTTAAATTTCATGTTCCAATTCTACCTGTCAACAGAAAAATTACCATTACCATCTCTAGGGAATGATTGCCCATGTTCCAACCTTTCATCCTTGAAACCTTAGTGGCCTTAACCACCATCATCAACAAAATATTGCCTTGAAAGTTCTACAACAACTCTAGCAGCTAAGCTTGCATGTTCTACAAACTCAGCCGCTGCTTGAGCAGCAGAGGTAGCATCCTTAAATTTCATGATCCAATTCTGCTTGCCAACAGAAAAATTACCATTACCATCTATAGGAAATGCTTGCCCATGTTCCAACATTTCATCCTTGAAACCTAAGTGGCATGAACCACCATCATCAACACAATATTACCTTGAAAGTTCTCCAACAGCTCTGGCAGCTAGGCTTGCATGTTATCCAAACTCAGCCGCTGCTTGAGCAGTAGAAGTAGCATCCTTAAATTTCATGTTCCAATACTGCCTACCAACAGAAAAATTACCATTAACACCTTAAGGAAATGATTGCCCATGTTCTAACCTTTCATCCTTGAAATCTAAGTGGCATGAACCACCATCATCAACACAATATTGCCTTGAAAGTTCTACAACAACTCTGGCAGCTAGGCTTGCATGTTCTGCAAACTCAGCCGCTGCATGAGTAGCAGAGGTAGCATCCTTGAATTTCATCTTCCAATTCTACCTGCCAACAGAAAAATTACCATTACCATCTCCAGGAAATGATTGCCCATGTTCCAATCTTTCATCCTTGAAACCTAAGTGGCATGAACCATCATCATCAACACAATATTGCCTTGAAAGTTCTACAGCAGCTCTGGCAGCTGGGCTTGCATGTTCTGCAAACTCAGCCGCTGCTTGAGCAGCAGAGGTAGTATCCTTAAATTTCATGTTCCAATTCTGCCTGCAAACAGAAAAATTACCATTCACATCTCTAGGAAATGATTGCCCATGTTCCAACCTTTCATCCTTGAAACCTAAGTGGCATGAACCACCATCATCAACAAAATATTGCCTTGAAAGTTCTACAACAGCTCTGGCAGCTAAGCTTTCATGTTCTACAATCTCAGCCGCTGCTTGAGCAGCAGAGGTAGCATCCTTAAATTTCATGTTCCAATTCTTCCTGCCAACAGAAAAATTACCATTACCATCTCCAGAAAATAATTGCCCATGTTCCAACCATTCATCATTGAAAACTAAGTGGCATGAACCACTATCATCAACATAATATAACCTTGAAAGTTCTACAACAGCTCTGGCAGCTAGGCTTGCATGTTCTGCAAACTCAGCCGCAGCTTGAGCAGCAAAGGTAGCATCCTTAAATTTCATGTTCCAATTTTGCCTGCCAATAGCAAATTTACCATTACCATCTCCAGGAAATGATTGCCCATATTCCAACCTTTCATCCTTGAAACCTAAGTGGCATGAACCACCATCATCAACACAATATTTCCTTTAAAGTTCTACAACAGCTCTGGCAGCTAGGCTTGCATGTTCTGCAAACTCAGCCGCTGCTTGAGCAGCAGAGGTAGCATCTTTAAATTTCATGTTCCAATTCTGCCTGCTAACATAAAAATTACCTTTACCATCTCAAGGAAATGATTGCCTATGTTCCAACCTTTCATCCTTGAAACATAAGTGGCATGAACCACTATCATCAACACAATATTGCCTTGAAAGTTCTACAGCAGCTCTGGCAGTTGGGCTTGCATGTTCTGCAAACTCAGCCGCTGCTTGAGCAGCAGAGGTAGTATCCTTAAATTTCATGTTCCAATTCTGCCTGCAAACAGAAAAATTACCATTCACATCTCTAGGAAATGATTGCCCATGCTCCAACCTTTCATCCTTGAAACCTAAGTGGCATGAACCACCATAATCAACAAAATATTACCTTGAAAGTTCTACAATAGCTCTGGCAGCTAAGCTTGCATGTTCTACAATCTCAGCCGCTGCTTGAGCAGCAGAGGTAGCATCCTTAAATTTCATGTTCCAATTCTGCCTGCCAACAGAAAAATTACCATTACCATCTCCAGAAAATAATTGCCCATGTTCCAACCATTCATCATTGAAAACTAAGTGGCATGAACCACTATCATCAACATAATATAACCTTGAAAGTTCTACAACAGCTCTGGCAGTTAGGCTTGCATGTTCTGCAAACTCAGCCGCTGCTTGAGGAGCAAAGGTAGCATCCTTAAATTTCATGTTCCAATTCTACCTGTCAACAGAAAAATTACCATTACCATCTCTAGGGAATGATTGCCCATGTTCCAACCTTTCATCCTTGAAACCTTAGTGGCCTTAACCACCATCATCAACAAAATATTGCCTTGAAAGTTCTACAACAACTCTAGCAGCTAAGCTTGCATGTTCTACAAACTCAGCCGCTGCTTGAGCAGCAGAGGTAGCATCCTTAAATTTCATGATCCAATTCTGCTTGCCAACAGAAAAATTACCATTACCATCTATAGGAAATGCTTGCCCATGTTCCAACATTTCATCCTTGAAACCTAAGTGGCATGAACCACCATCATCAACACAATATTACCTTGAAAGTTCTCCAACAGCTCTGGCAGCTAGGCTTGCATGTTATCCAAACTCAGCCGCTGCTTGAGCAGTAGAAGTAGCATCCTTAAATTTCATGTTCCAATACTGCCTACCAACAGAAAAATTACCATTAACACCTTAAGGAAATGATTGCCCATGTTCTAACCTTTCATCCTTGAAATCTAAGTGGCATGAACCACCATCATCAACACAATATTGCCTTGAAAGTTCTACAACAACTCTGGCAGCTAGGCTTGCATGTTCTGCAAACTCAGCCGCTGCATGAGTAGCAGAGGTAGCATCCTTGAATTTCATCTTCCAATTCTACCTGCCAACAGAAAAATTACCATTACCATCTCCAGGAAATGATTGCCCATGTTCCAATCTTTCATCCTTGAAACCTAAGTGGCATGAACCATCATCATCAACACAATATTGCCTTGAAAGTTCTACAGCAGCTCTGGCAGCTGGGCTTGCATGTTCTGCAAACTCAGCCGCTGCTTGAGCAGCAGAGGTAGTATCCTTAAATTTCATGTTCCAATTCTGCCTGCAAACAGAAAAATTACCATTCACATCTCTAGGAAATGATTGCCCATGTTCCAACCTTTCATCCTTGAAACCTAAGTGGCATGAACCACCATCATCAACAAAATATTGCCTTGAAAGTTCTACAACAGCTCTGGCAGCTAAGCTTTCATGTTCTACAATCTCAGCCGCTGCTTGAGCAGCAGAGGTAGCATCCTTAAATTTCATGTTCCAATTCTGCCTGCCAACAGAAAAATTACCATTACCATCTCCAGAAAATAATTGCCCATGTTCCAACCATTCATCATTGAAAACTAAGTGGCATGAACCACTATCATCAACATAATATAACCTTGAAAGTTCTCCAACAGCTCTGGCAGCTAGGCTTGCATGTTCTGCAAACTCAGCCGCTGCTTGAGCAGCAGAGGTAGCATCCTTAAATTTCATGTTCCAATTTTGCCTGCCAATAGCAAATTTACCATTACCATCTCCAGGAAATGATTGCCCATATTCCAACCTTTCATCCTTGAAACCTAAGTGGCATGAACCACCATCATCAACACAATATTTCCTTTAAAGTTCTACAACAGCTCTGGCAGCTAGGCTTGCATGTTCTGCAAACTCAGCCGCTGCTTGAGCAGCAGAGGTAGCATCTTTAAATTTCATGTTCCAATTCTGCCTGCTAACATAAAAATTACCTTTACCATCTCAAGGAAATGATTGCCTATGTTCCAACCTTTCATCCTTGAAACATAAGTGGCATGAACCACTATCATCAACACAATATTGCCTTGAAAGTTCTACAGCAGCTCTGGCAGTTGGGCTTGCATGTTCTGCAAACTCAGCCGCTGCTTGAGCAGCAGAGGTAGTATCCTTAAATTTCATGTTCCAATTCTGCCTGCAAACAGAAAAATTACCATTCACATCTCTAGGAAATGATTGCCCATGCTCCAACCTTTCATCCTTGAAACCTAAGTGGCATGAACCACCATAATCAACAAAATATTACCTTGAAAGTTCTACAATAGCTCTGGCAGCTAAGCTTGCATGTTCTACAATCTCAGCCGCTGCTTGAGCAGCAGAGGTAGCATCCTTAAATTTCATGTTCCAATTCTGCCTGCCAACAGAAAAATTACCATTACCATCTCCAGAAAATAATTGCCCATGTTCCAACCATTCATCATTGAAAACTAAGTGGCATGAACCACTATCATCAACATAATATAACCTTGAAAGTTCTACAACAGCTCTGGCAGTTAGGCTTGCATGTTCTGCAAACTCAGCCGCTGCTTGAGGAGCAAAGGTAGCATCCTTAAATTTCATGTTCCAATTCTACCTGTCAACAGAAAAATTACCATTACCATCTCTAGGGAATGATTGCCCATGTTCCAACCTTTCATCCTTGAAACCTTAGTGGCCTTAACCACCATCATCAACAAAATATTGCCTTGAAAGTTCTACAACAACTCTAGCAGCTAAGCTTGCATGTTCTACAAACTCAGCCGCTGCTTGAGCAGCAGAGGTAGCATCCTTAAATTTCATGATCCAATTCTGCTTGCCAACAGAAAAATTACCATTACCATCTATAGGAAATGCTTGCCCATGTTCCAACATTTCATCCTTGAAACCTAAGTGGCATGAACCACCATCATCAACACAATATTACCTTGAAAGTTCTCCAACAGCTCTGGCAGCTAGGCTTGCATGTTATCCAAACTCAGCCGCTGCTTGAGCAGTAGAAGTAGCATCCTTAAATTTCATGTTCCAATACTGCCTACCAACAGAAAAATTACCATTAACACCTTAAGGAAATGATTGCCCATGTTCTAACCTTTCATCCTTGAAATCTAAGTGGCATGAACCACCATCATCAACACAATATTGCCTTGAAAGTTCTACAACAACTCTGGCAGCTAGGCTTGCATGTTCTGCAAACTCAGCCGCTGCATGAGTAGCAGAGGTAGCATCCTTGAATTTCATCTTCCAATTCTACCTGCCAACAGAAAAATTACCATTACCATCTCCAGGAAATGATTGCCCATGTTCCAATCTTTCATCCTTGAAACCTAAGTGGCATGAACCATCATCATCAACACAATATTGCCTTGAAAGTTCTACAGCAGCTCTGGCAGCTGGGCTTGCATGTTCTGCAAACTCAGCCGCTGCTTGAGCAGCAGAGGTAGTATCCTTAAATTTCATGTTCCAATTCTGCCTGCAAACAGAAAAATTACCATTCACATCTCTAGGAAATGATTGCCCATGTTCCAACCTTTCATCCTTGAAACCTAAGTGGCATGAACCACCATCATCAACAAAATATTGCCTTGAAAGTTCTACAACAGCTCTGGCAGCTAAGCTTTCATGTTCTACAATCTCAGCCGCTGCTTGAGCAGCAGAGGTAGCATCCTTAAATTTCATGTTCCAATTCTGCCTGCCAACAGAAAAATTACCATTACCATCTCCAGAAAATAATTGCCCATGTTCCAACCATTCATCATTGAAAACTAAGTGGCATGAACCACTATCATCAACATAATATAACCTTGAAAGTTCTCCAACAGCTCTGGCAGCTAGGCTTGCATGTTCTGCAAACTCAGCCGCTGCTTGAGCAGCAGAGGTAGCATCCTTAAATTTCATGTTCCAATTTTGCCTGCCAATAGCAAATTTACCATTACCATCTCCAGGAAATGATTGCCCATATTCCAACCTTTCATCCTTGAAACCTAAGTGGCATGAACCACCATCATCAACACAATATTTCCTTTAAAGTTCTACAACAGCTCTGGCAGCTAGGCTTGCATGTTCTGCAAACTCAGCCGCTGCTTGAGCAGCAGAGGTAGCATCTTTAAATTTCATGTTCCAATTCTGCCTGCTAACATAAAAATTACCTTTACCATCTCAAGGAAATGATTGCCTATGTTCCAACCTTTCATCCTTGAAACATAAGTGGCATGAACCACTATCATCAACACAATATTGCCTTGAAAGTTCTACAGCAGCTCTGGCAGTTGGGCTTGCATGTTCTGCAAACTCAGCCGCTGCTTGAGCAGCAGAGGTAGTATCCTTAAATTTCATGTTCCAATTCTGCCTGCAAACAGAAAAATTACCATTCACATCTCTAGGAAATGATTGCCCATGCTCCAACCTTTCATCCTTGAAACCTAAGTGGCATGAACCACCATAATCAACAAAATATTACCTTGAAAGTTCTACAATAGCTCTGGCAGCTAAGCTTGCATGTTCTACAATCTCAGCCGCTGCTTGAGCAGCAGAGGTAGCATCCTTAAATTTCATGTTCCAATTCTGCCTGCCAACAGAAAAATTACCATTACCATCTCCAGAAAATAATTGCCCATGTTCCAACCATTCATCATTGAAAACTAAGTGGCATGAACCACTATCATCAACATAATATAACCTTGAAAGTTCTACAACAGCTCTGGCAGTTAGGCTTGCATGTTCTGCAAACTCAGCCGCTGCTTGAGGAGCAAAGGTAGCATCCTTAAATTTCATGTTCCAATTCTACCTGTCAACAGAAAAATTACCATTACCATCTCTAGGGAATGATTGCCCATGTTCCAACCTTTCATCCTTGAAACCTTAGTGGCCTTAACCACCATCATCAACAAAATATTGCCTTGAAAGTTCTACAACAACTCTAGCAGCTAAGCTTGCATGTTCTACAAACTCAGCCGCTGCTTGAGCAGCAGAGGTAGCATCCTTAAATTTCATGATCCAATTCTGCTTGCCAACAGAAAAATTACCATTACCATCTATAGGAAATGCTTGCCCATGTTCCAACATTTCATCCTTGAAACCTAAGTGGCATGAACCACCATCATCAACACAATATTACCTTGAAAGTTCTCCAACAGCTCTGGCAGCTAGGCTTGCATGTTATCCAAACTCAGCCGCTGCTTGAGCAGTAGAAGTAGCATCCTTAAATTTCATGTTCCAATACTGCCTACCAACAGAAAAATTACCATTAACACCTTAAGGAAATGATTGCCCATGTTCTAACCTTTCATCCTTGAAATCTAAGTGGCATGAACCACCATCATCAACACAATATTGCCTTGAAAGTTCTACAACAACTCTGGCAGCTAGGCTTGCATGTTCTGCAAACTCAGCCGCTGCATGAGTAGCAGAGGTAGCATCCTTGAATTTCATCTTCCAATTCTACCTGCCAACAGAAAAATTACCATTACCATCTCCAGGAAATGATTGCCCATGTTCCAATCTTTCATCCTTGAAACCTAAGTGGCATGAACCATCATCATCAACACAATATTGCCTTGAAAGTTCTACAGCAGCTCTGGCAGCTGGGCTTGCATGTTCTGCAAACTCAGCCGCTGCTTGAGCAGCAGAGGTAGTATCCTTAAATTTCATGTTCCAATTCTGCCTGCAAACAGAAAAATTACCATTCACATCTCTAGGAAATGATTGCCCATGTTCCAACCTTTCATCCTTGAAACCTAAGTGGCATGAACCACCATCATCAACAAAATATTGCCTTGAAAGTTCTACAACAGCTCTGGCAGCTAAGCTTTCATGTTCTACAATCTCAGCCGCTGCTTGAGCAGCAGAGGTAGCATCCTTAAATTTCATGTTCCAATTCTTCCTGCCAACAGAAAAATTACCATTACCATCTCCAGAAAATAATTGCCCATGTTCCAACCATTCATCATTGAAAACTAAGTGGCATGAACCACTATCATCAACATAATATAACCTTGAAAGTTCTACAACAGCTCTGGCAGTTAGGCTTGCATGTTCTGCAAACTCAGCCGCTGCTTGAGGAGCAAAGGTAGCATCCTTAAATTTCATGTTCCAATTCTACCTGTCAACAGAAAAATTACCATTACCATCTCTAGGAAATGATTGCCCATATTCCAACCTTTCATCCTTGAAACCTAAGTGGCATGAACCACCATCATCAACACAATATTTCCTTTAAAGTTCTACAACAGCTCTGGCAGCTAGGCTTGCATGTTCTGCAAACTCAGCCGCTGCTTGAGCAGCAGAGGTAGCATCTTTAAATTTCATGTTCCAATTCTGCCTGCTAACATAAAAATTACCTTTACCATCTCAAGGAAATGATTGCCTATGTTCCAACCTTTCATCCTTGAAACATAAGTGGCATGAACCACTATCATCAACACAATATTGCCTTGAAAGTTCTACAGCAGCTCTGGCAGTTGGGCTTGCATGTTCTGCAAACTCAGCCGCTGCTTGAGCAGCAGAGGTAGTATCCTTAAATTTCATGTTCCAATTCTGCCTGCAAACAGAAAAATTACCATTCACATCTCTAGGAAATGATTGCCCATGCTCCAACCTTTCATCCTTGAAACCTAAGTGGCATGAACCACCATAATCAACAAAATATTACCTTGAAAGTTCTACAATAGCTCTGGCAGCTAAGCTTGCATGTTCTACAATCTCAGCCGCTGCTTGAGCAGCAGAGGTAGCATCCTTAAATTTCATGTTCCAATTCTGCCTGCCAACAGAAAAATTACCATTACCATCTCCAGAAAATAATTGCCCATGTTCCAACCATTCATCATTGAAAACTAAGTGGCATGAACCACTATCATCAACATAATATAACCTTGAAAGTTCTACAACAGCTCTGGCAGTTAGGCTTGCATGTTCTGCAAACTCAGCCGCTGCTTGAGGAGCAAAGGTAGCATCCTTAAATTTCATGTTCCAATTCTTCCTGCCAACAGAAAAATTACCATTACCATCTCCAGAAAATAATTGCCCATGTTCCAACCATTCATCATTGAAAACTAAGTGGCATGAACCACTATCATCAACATAATATAACCTTGAAAGTTCTACAACAGCTCTGGCAGTTAGGCTTGCATGTTCTACAAACTCAGCCGCTGCTTGAGCAGCAGAGGTAGCATCCTTAAATTTCATGATCCAATTCTGCTTGCCAACAGAAAAATTACCATTACCATCTATAGGAAATGCTTGCCCATGTTCCAACATTTCATCCTTGAAACCTAAGTGGCATGAACCACCATCATCAACACAATATTACCTTGAAAGTTCTCCAACAGCTCTGGCAGCTAGGCTTGCATGTTCTGCAAACTCAGCCGCTGCTTGAGCAGCAGAGGTAGCATCTTTAAATTTCATGTTCCAATTCTGCCTGCTAACATAAAAATTACCTTTACCATCTCAAGGAAATGATTGCCTATGTTCCAACCTTTCATCCTTGAAACATAAGTGGCATGAACCACTATCATCAACACAATATTGCCTTGAAAGTTCTACAGCAGCTCTGGCAGTTGGGCTTGCATGTTCTGCAAACTCAGCCGCTGCTTGAGCAGCAGAGGTAGTATCCTTAAATTTCATGTTCCAATTCTGCCTGCAAACAGAAAAATTACCATTCACATCTCTAGGAAATGATTGCCCATGCTCCAACCTTTCATCCTTGAAACCTAAGTGGCATGAACCACCATAATCAACAAAATATTACCTTGAAAGTTCTACAATAGCTCTGGCAGCTAAGCTTGCATGTTCTACAATCTCAGCCGCTGCTTGAGCAGCAGAGGTAGCATCCTTAAATTTCATGTTCCAATTCTGCCTGCCAACAGAAAAATTACCATTACCATCTCCAGAAAATAATTGCCCATGTTCCAACCATTCATCATTGAAAACTAAGTGGCATGAACCACTATCATCAACATAATATAACCTTGAAAGTTCTACAACAGCTCTGGCAGTTAGGCTTGCATGTTCTGCAAACTCAGCCGCTGCTTGAGGAGCAAAGGTAGCATCCTTAAATTTCATGTTCCAATTCTACCTGTCAACAGAAAAATTACCATTACCATCTCTAGGGAATGATTGCCCATGTTCCAACCTTTCATCCTTGAAACCTTAGTGGCCTTAACCACCATCATCAACAAAATATTGCCTTGAAAGTTCTACAACAACTCTAGCAGCTAAGCTTGCATGTTCTACAAACTCAGCCGCTGCTTGAGCAGCAGAGGTAGCATCCTTAAATTTCATGATCCAATTCTGCTTGCCAACAGAAAAATTACCATTACCATCTATAGGAAATGCTTGCCAATGTTCCAACATTTCATCCTTGAAACCTAAGTGGCATGAACCACCATCATCAACACAATATTACCTTGAAAGTTCTCCAACAGCTCTGGCAGCTAGGCTTGCATGTTATCCAAACTCAGCCGCTGCTTGAGCAGTAGAAGTAGCATCCTTAAATTTCATGTTCCAATACTGCCTACCAACAGAAAAATTACCATTAACACCTTAAGGAAATGATTGCCCATGTTCTAACCTTTCATCCTTGAAATCTAAGTGGCATGAACCACCATCATCAACACAATATTGCCTTGAAAGTTCTACAACAACTCTGGCAGCTAGGCTTGCATGTTCTGCAAACTCAGCCGCTGCATGAGTAGCAGAGGTAGCATCCTTGAATTTCATCTTCCAATTCTACCTGCCAACAGAAAAATTACCATTACCATCTCCAGGAAATGATTGCCCATGTTCCAATCTTTCATCCTTGAAACCTAAGTGGCATGAACCATCATCATCAACACAATATTGCCTTGAAAGTTCTACAGCAGCTCTGGCAGCTGGGCTTGCATGTTCTGCAAACTCAGCCGCTGCTTGAGCAGCAGAGGTAGTATCCTTAAATTTCATGTTCCAATTCTGCCTGCAAACAGAAAAATTACCATTCACATCTCTAGGAAATGATTGCCCATGTTCCAACCTTTCATCCTTGAAACCTAAGTGGCATGAACCACCATCATCAACAAAATATTGCCTTGAAAGTTCTACAACAGCTCTGGCAGCTAAGCTTTCATGTTCTACAATCTCAGCCGCTGCTTGAGCAGCAGAGGTAGCATCCTTAAATTTCATGTTCCAATTCTGCCTGCCAACAGAAAAATTACCATTACCATCTCCAGAAAATAATTGCCCATGTTCCAACCATTCATCATTGAAAACTAAGTGGCATGAACCACTATCATCAACATAATATAACCTTGAAAGTTCTACAACAGCTCTGGCAGTTAGGCTTGCATGTTCTGCAAACTCAGCCGCAGCTTGAGCAGCAAAGGTAGCATCCTTAAATTTCATGTTCCAATTCTACCTGTCAACAGAAAAATTACCATTACCATCTCTAGGAAATGATTGCCCATGTTCCAACCTTTCATCCTTGAAACCTAAGTGGCCTTAACCACCATCATCAACAAAATATTGCCTTGAAAGTTCTACAACAACTCTAGCAGCTAAGCTTGCATGTTCTGCAAACTCAGCCGCTGCTTGAGCAGCAGAGGTAGCATCCATAAATTTCATGTTCCAATTCTGCCTGCCAACAGAAAAATTACCATTACCATCTCCAGGAAATGATTGCCCATGTTCCAACCTTTCATCCTTGAAACCTAAGTGGCATGAACCACCATCATCAACACAATATTGCCTTTAAAGTTCTACAACAACTCTGGCAGCTAGGCTTGCATGTTCTGCAAACTCAGCCGCTGCTTGAGCAGCAGAGGTAGCATCCTTAAATTTCATGTTCCAATTCTGCCTGCCAACAGAAAAATTACCATTACCATCTCCAGGAAATGATTGCCCATGTTCCAACCTTTCATCCTTGAAACCTAAGTGGCATGAACCACCATCATCAACATAATATTACCTTTAAAGTTCTACAACAGCTCTGGCAGCAAGGCTTGCATGTTCTGCAAACTCAGCCGCTACTTGAGCAGCAGAGGTAGCATCCATAAATTTCATGTTCCAATTCTGCCTGCCAACAGAAAAATTACCATTACCATCTCCAGGAAATAATTTCCCATGTTCCAACCATTCATCATTGAAAACTAAGTGGCATGAACCAATATCATCAACACAATATAACCTTGAAAGTTCTACAACAGCTCTTGCATTTAGGCTTGCATGTTCTGCAAATTCAGCCGCTGCTTGAGCAGCAGAGGTAGCATCCTTAAATTTCATGTTCCAATTCTACCTGTCAACAGAAAAATTACCATTACCATCTCTAGGAAATGATTGCCCATGTTCCAACCTTTCATCTTTGAAACCTAAGTGGCTTGAACCACCATCATCAACAAAATATTGCCTTGAAAGTTCTACAACAACTCTAGCAGCTAAGCTTGCATGTTCTGCACACTAAGCCGTTGCTTGAGCAGCAGAGGTAGCATTCTTTAATTTCATGTTCCAATTCTGCCTGCCAACAGAAAAATTACCATTACCATCTCAAGGAAATGATTGCCGATGTTCCAACCTTTCATCCTTGAAACCTAAGTGGCATGAACCACCATCATCAACACAATATTGCCTTTAAAGTTCTACAACAGCTCTGGCAGCTAAGCTTGCATGTTCTACAATCTCAGCCGCTGCTTGAGCAGCAGAGGTAGCATCCTTAAATTTCATGTTCCAATTCTGCCTGCCAACAGAAAAATTACCATTACCATCTCCAGAAAATAATTGCCCATGTTCCAACCATTCATCATTGAAAACTAAGTGGCATGAACCACTATCATCAACATAATATAACCTTGAAAGTTCTACAACAGCTCTGGCAGTTAGGCTTGCATGTTCTGCAAACTCAGCCGCTGCTTGAGCAGCAGAGGTAGCATCCTTAAATTTCATGTTCCAATTCTACCTGTCAACAGAAAAATTACCATTACCATCTCTAGGAAATGATTGCCCATGTTCCAACCTTTCATCCTTGAAACCTAAGTGGCCTGAACCACCATCATCAACAATCATCAACACAATCATGTTCTACAACAGAAAAATTGGAAATAATTTTTCTATTGGCAGCTAGGCTTGCATGTTCTGCAAACTCAGCCGCTGCTTGAGCAGCAGAGGTAGCATCCTTAAATTTCATGTTCCAATTCTGCCTGCTAACATAAAAATTACCTTTACCAACTCAAGGAAATGATTGCCTATGTTCCAACCTTTCATCCTTGAAACCTAAGTGGCATGAAGCACCATCATCAACACAATATTGCCTTGAAAGTTCTACAACAGCTCTGGCAGCTGGGCTTGCATGTTCTGCAAACTCAGCCGCTGCTTGAGCAGCAGAGGTAGCATCCTTAAATTTCATGTTCCAATTCTGCCTGCAAACAGAAAAATTACCATTCACATCTCTAGGAAATGATTGCCCATGTTCCAACCTTTCATCCTTAAAACCTAAGTGGCATGAACCACCATCATCAACAAAATATTGCCTTGAAAGTTCTACAACAGCTCTGGCAGCTAAGCTTGCATGTTCTACAATCTCAGCCGCTGCTTGAGCAGCAGAGGTAGCATCCTTAAATTTCATGTTCCAATTCTGCCTGTCAACAGAAAAATTTCCATTACCATCTCCAGGAAATGATTGCCCATGTTCCAACCTTTCATCCTTGAAACCTAAGTGGCATGAACCACCATCATCAACACAATATTGCCTTGAAAGTTCTCCAACAGCTCAGGCAGCTAGGCTTGCATGTTCTGCAAGCTGAGCCGCTGCTTGAGCAGCAGAGGTAGCATCCTTAAATTTCATTTCCAATTCTGCCTGCCAACAGCAAATTTACCATTACCATCTCCAGGAAATGATTGCCCATGTTCCAACCTTTCATCCTTGAAACCTAAGTGGCATGAACCACCATCATCAACACAATATTGCCTTGAAAGTTCTCCAACAGCTCTGGCAGCTAGGCTTGCATGTTCTGCAAACTCAGCCGCTGCTTGAGCAGCAGAGGTAGCATCCTTAAATTTCATGTTCCAATTTTGCCTGCCAATAGCAAATTTACCATTACCATCTCCAGGAAATGATTGCCCATATTCCAACCTTTAATCCTTGAAACCTAAGTGGCATGAACCACCATCATCAACACAATATTTCCTTTAAAGTTCTACAACAGCTCTGGCAGCTAGGCTTGCATGTTCTGCAAAGTCAGCCGCTGCTTGAGCAGCAGAGGTAGCATCTTTAAATTTCATGTTCCAATTCTGCCTGCTAACAAAACAATTACCGTTACCATCTCAAGGAAATGATTGCCTATGTTCCAACCTTTCATCCTTGAAACCTAAGTGGCATGAACCACTATTATCAACACAATATTGCCTTGAAAGTTCAACAACAGCTCTGGCAGCTAGGCTTGCATGTTCTGCAAACTCAGCCGCTGCTTGAGCAGCAGAGGTAGCATCCTTAAATTTCATGTTCCAATTCTTCCTGCCAACAGAAAAATTACCATTACCATCTCAAGGAAATGATTGCCCATGTTCCAGCCTTTCATCCTTGAAACCTAAGTGGCATGAACCACCATCATCAACACAATATTGCCATTAAAGTTCTCCAACAGCTCTGGCAGCTAGGCTTGCATGTTCTGCAAACTCAGCCGCTGCTTGAGCAGCAGAGGTAGCATCCTTAAATTTCATGTTCCAATTCATCCTGCCAATAGCAAATTTACCATTACCATCTCCAGTAAATGATTGCCCATGTTCCAACCTTTCATCCTTGAAACCTAAGTGGCATGAACCACCATCATCAACACAATATTCCCTTTAAAGTTCTACAACAGCTCTGGCAGCTAGGCTTGCATGTTCTGCAAACTCAGCCGCTGCTTGAGCAGCAGAGGTAGCATCCTTAAATTTCATGTTCCAATTCTTCCTGCCAACAGAAAAATTACCATTACCATCTCAAGGAAATGATTGCCCATGTTCCAAACTTTCATCCTTGAAACCTAAGTAGTATGAACCACCATCATCAACACAATATTGCCTTGAAAGTTCTCAAACAGCTCTGGCAGCTAGGCTTGCATGTTCTGCAAACTCAGCCATTGCTTGAGCAGCAGAGGTAGCATCCTTAAATTTTATGTTCCAACTCTGCCTGCCAACAGCTAATTTACCATTACCATCTCAAGGAAATGATTGCCCATGTTCCAACCTTTCATCCTTGAACCCTAAGTGGCATGAACCACCATTAACAAAACAATATCACCTTGAAAGTTCTACAACAGCTCAGGTAGTTAGGCTTGCATGTTCTGCATACTCAGCCGCTGCTTGAGTAGCAGACGTAGCATCCTTAAATTGCATGTTAAATTCTGCCTGCCAACGGAAAAATTACCATTAATATCTCAAGGAAATGATTGCCCTTGTTCCAACCTTTCATCCTTGAAACCTAAGTGGCATGAACCACCATCATCAACAAAATATTGCCTTGAATGTTCTATAACAGCTCTGGCAGTTAGGCTTGCATGTTCTGCAAACTCATCCGCTGCTTGAGCAGCAGAGGTAGCATCTTTAAATTTCATGTTCCAATTCTGCCTGCCAACAGAAAAATTACCATTACCATCTCAAGGAAATGATTGCCGATGTTCCAACCTTTCATCCTTTAAACCTAAGTGGCATGAACCACCATCATCAACAAAATATTGCCTTAAAAGTTCTACAACAGCTCTGGCAGCTAAGCTTGCATGTTCTGCAAACTCAGCCGCTGCTTGAGCAGCAGAGTTAGAATTCTTAAATGTCATGTTCCAATTCTGCCTGCCAATAGCAAATTTACCATTACCATCTCAAGGAAATGATTTCCCATGTTCCAACCTTTCATCCTTGAAACCTAAGTGGCATGAACCACCATCATCAACACAATATTGCCTTGAAAGTTCTCCAACAGCTCTGGCAGCTAGGCTTGCATGTTCTGCAAACTCAGCCGCTGCTTGAGCAGCAGAGGTAGCATCCTTAAATTTCATGTTCCAATTCTGCCTGCCAATAGCAAATTTACCATTACCATCTCCAGGAAATGATTGCCCATGTTCCAACCTTTCATCCTTGAAACCTAAGTGGCATGAACCACCATCATCAACAAAATATTGCCTTGAAAGTTCTCCAACAGCTCTGGCAGCTAGGCTTGCATGTTCTGTAAACTGAGCCGCTGCTTGAGCAGCAGAGGTAGCATCCTTAAATTTCATGTTCCAATTTTGCCCGCCAACAGAAAAATTACCATTACCATCTCTAGGAAATGATTGCCCATGTTCCAACCTTTCAACCTTGAAACCTAAGTGGCATGAACCACCATCATCAACACAATATTGCCTTTAAAGTTCTACAACAGCTCTAGCAGCTAGGCTTGGATGTTCTGCAAACTCAGCCGCTGCTTGAGCAGTAGAGGTAGCATCCTTAAATTTCATGTTCCAACTCTGCCTGCCAATAGAAAAATTACCATTACCATCTCAAGGAAATGATTGCCCATGTTCCAACCTTTCATCCTTGAAAACTAAGTGGCATGAACCACCATCATCAACAAAATATTGCCTTGAAAGTTCTACAATAGCTCTAGCAGCTAGGGTTGCATGTTCTGCAAACTGAGCCGCTGCTTGAGCAGCAGAGGTAGCATCCTTAAATTTCATGTTCCAATTCTGCCCGCCAACAGAAAAATTACCATTACCATCTCGAGGAAATGATTGCCCATGTTCCAACCTTTCATCCTTGAAACCTAAGTGGCATGAACCTCCATCATCAACAAAATATTGCCTTTAAAGTTCTACAACTGCTCTGGCAGCTAGGCTTGCATGTTCTGCAAACTGAGCCGCTGCTTGAGCAGCAGAGGTAGTATCCTTAAATTTCATGTTCCAATTCTGCTTGCCAACAGAAAAATTACCATTACCATCTATAGGAAATGCTTGCCCATGTTCCAACATTTCATCCTTGAAACCTAAGTGGCATGAACCACCATCATCAACACAATATTACCTTGAAAGTTCTCCAACAGCTCTAGCAGCTAGGCTTGCATGTTATCCAAACTCAGCCGCTGCTTGAGCAGTAGAAGTAGCATCCTTAAATTTCATGTTCCAATACTGCCTACCAACAGAAAAATTACCATTAACACCTCAAGGAAATGATTGCCCATGTTCTAACCTTTCATCCTTGAAACCTAAGTGGCATGAACCACCATCATCAACACAATATTGCCTTGAAAGTTCTACAACAACTCTGGCAGCTAGGCTTGCATGTTCTGCAAACTCAGCCGCTGCATGAGTAGCAGAGGTAGCATCCTTGAATTTCATGTTCCAATTCTACCTGCCAACAGAAAAATTACCATTACCATCTCCAGGAAATGATTGCCCATGTTCCAATCTTTCATCCTTGAAACCTAAGTGGCATGAACCATCATCATCAACACAATATTGCCTTGAAAGTTCTACAACAGCTCTGGCAGCTAGGCTTGCATGTTCTGCAAACTCAGCCACTGCTTGAGCAGCAGAGGTAGTATCCTTAAATTTCATGTTCCAATTCTGCTTGCCAACAGAAAAATTACCATTACCATCTCAAGGAAATGATTGCCCATGTTCCAACCTTTCATCCTTGAAACCTAAGTGGCATGAACCACCATCATCAACACAATATTGCCTTGAAAGTTCTCCAATAGCTCTGGCAGCTAGGATTGAATTTTCTGCAAACTCAGCCGCTGCTTGAGTAGCAGAGGTAGTATCCTTAAATTTCATGTTCCAATTCTGCTTGCCAACAGAAAAATTACCATTACCATCTATAGGAATTGATTGCCCATGTTCCAACCTTTCATCCTTGAAACCTAAGTGGCATGAACCACCATCATCAACACAATATTGCCTTGAAAGTTCTCCAACAGCTCTGGCAACTAGGCTTGCATGTCCTCCAAACTCAGCTGTTGCTTGAGCAGTAGAGGTAGCATCCTTAAATTTCACGTTCCAATACTGCCTACCAATAGAAAAATTACCATTACCATCTCAAGGAAATGATTGCCCATGTTCTAACCTTTCATCCTTGAAACCTATGTGGCATCAACCACCATCATCAACACAATATTACCTTGAAAGTTCTACAACAACTCTGGCAGCTAGGCTTGCATGTTCTGCAAACTCAGCCGCTTCATGAGTAGCAGAGGTAGCATCCTTGAATTTCATGTTCCAATTCTACCTGCCAACAGAAAAATTACCATTAACACCTCAAGGAAATGATTGCCCATGTTCCAACCTTTCATCCTTGAAACCTAAGTGGCATGAACCACCATCATCAACACAATATTGCCTTGAAAGTTCTACAACAACTCTGGCAGCTAGGCTTGCATGTTATCCAAACTCAGCCGCTGCTTGAGTAGTAGAAGTAGCATCCTTAAATTTCATGTTCCAATTCAACCTGCCAACAGAAAAATTACCATTACCATCTCCAGGAAATGATTGCCCATGTTCCAACCTTTCATCCTTGAAACCTAAGTGGCATGAACCATATTCATCAACACAATATTGCCTTGAAAGTTCTACAACAGCTCTGGCAGCTAGGCTTGCATGTTCTGCAAACTCAGCCGCTGCTTGAGTAGCAGAGGTAGCATCCTTGAATTTCATGTTCCAATTCTACCTGCCAACAGAAAAATTACCATTACCATCTCCAGGAAATGATTGCCCATGTTCCAACCTTTCATCCTTGAAACCTAAGTGGCATGAACCAACATCATCAACACAATATTGCCTTGAAAGTTCTACAACAGCTCTGGCAGCTAGGCTTGCATGTTCTGCAAGCTCAGCCGCTGCTTGAGCAGCAGAGGTAGTATTCTTAAATTTCATGTTCCAATTTTGCTTGCCACCAGAAAAATAACCATTACCATCTCTAGGAAATGCTTGCCCATGTTTCAACCATTCAATCTTGAAATCTAAGTGGCATGAACCACCATCATCAACACAATATTGCCTTGAAAGTTCTCCAACAGCTCTGGCAGCTAGCCTTGCATGTTCTCTAAAATCAGCCGTTGCTTGAGCAGCAGAGGTAGCATCCTTAAATTTCACGCTCCAATACAGCCTACGAACAGAAAAATTACCATTACCATCTCCAAGAAATGATTGTCCATGTTTCAACCTTTCATCCTTGAAACCTAAGTGGCATGAACCGCAATCATCAACACAATATTACCTTGAAAGTTCTCCAACAGCTCTGGCAGCTAGGCTTGCATGTTATCCAAACTCAGCCGCTGCTTGAGCAGTAGAAGTAGCATCCTTAAATTTCATGTTCCAATTCTGCATATCAACAAAAAAATTACCATTAACACCTCAAGGAAATGGTTGCCCATTTTCCAACCTTTCATCCTTGAAACCTAAGTGGCATGAACCACCATCATCAACACAATATTGCCTTGAAAGTTCTACAACAACTCTGGCAGCTAGGCTTGCATGTTCTGCCAACTCAGCCACTGCTTGAGTAGCAGAGGTAGCATCCTTAAATTTCATGTTCCAATACTACCTACCAACAGAAAAATTGCCATTACCATCTCAAGGATATGATTGCCCATATTCCAACCTTTCATCCTTGAAACCTAAGTGGCATGAACCACCATCATCAACACAATATTACCTTGAAAGTTCTCCAACAGCTCTGGTAGCTAGGCTTGCATGTTGTCCAAACTCAGCCGATGCTTGAGCAGTAGAAGTAGCATCCTTAAATTTCATGTTCCAATACTGCCTACCAACAGAAAAATTACCATTAACACCTCAAGGAAATGATTGCCCATGTTCTAACCTTTCATCCTTGAAACCTAAGTGGCATGAACCACCATCATCAACACAATATTGCCTTGAAAGTTCTACAACAACTCTGGCAGCTAGGCTTGCATGTTCTGCAAACTCAGTCGGTGCTTGAGTAGCAGAGGTAGCATCCTTGAATTTCATGTTCCAAATCTACCTGCCAACAGAAAAATTACCATTACCATCTCCAGGAAATGATTGCCCATGTTCCAACCTTTCATCCTTGAAACCTAAGTGGCATGAACCAACATCATCAACACAATATTGCCTTGAAAGTTCTACAACAGTTCTGGCAGCTAGGCTTGCATGTTCAGCAAGCTCAGCCGCTGCTTGAGCAGCAGAGGTAGTATCCTTAAATTTCATGTTCCAATTCTACTTGCCAACAGAAAAATTACCATTACCATCTCTAGGAAATGTTCGCCCATGTTTCAACCTTTCATCCTTGAAACCTAAGTGGCATGAACCGCCATCATCAACACAATATTTCCTTGAAAGTTCTACAACAGCTCTGGCCACTAGGCTGGCATGTTCTGCAAACTCAACCGCTGCTTGAGCAGCAGGTGTAGTATCCTTAAATTTCATGTTGCAATTCTGCTTGCCAACAGAAAAATTACCATTACCATCTCCAGGAAATGCTTGCCCATGTTCAAAACTTTCATCGTTGAAACCTAAGTGGCATGAACCACCATCATCAATATAATATTGCCTGGAAACTTCTCCAACAGCTCTGGCAGCTAGGCTTGCATGTTCTCCAAACTCAGCTGCTACTTGAGCAGCAGAGGTAGCATCCTTAAATTTCATGTTCCAATATTGCCTACCAACAGAAATATTACCATTACCATCTCAAGGAAATGATTTCCCATGTTCCAACCTTTCATCCTTGAAACCTAAGTGGCATGAACTGCCATCATCAACACAATATTTCCTTGAAAGTTCTACAATAGCTCTGGCCGCTAGGCTTGCATGTTCTGCAAACTCAGTCGCTGCATGAGCAGCTGAGGTAGAATCCTCAAATTTCATGTTCCAATTCTGCTTGCCATTAGAAAACTTACCATTACCATCTCCAGGTAATGATTGCCCATGTTCCAACCTTTCATGCTTGAAACCTAAGTGGCATGAACCGCCATCATCAACACAATATTGCCTTGAAACTTCTCCAACAGCTCTGGCAGCTAGGCTTGCATGTTCTCCAAACTCGGCCGCTGCTTGAGCAGTAGAGGTAGCATCCTTAAATTTCATGTTCCAATTCTGCTTGCCAATAGAAAAATTACCATTACCATCTCAAGGAAATGATTGCCCATGTTCCAACCTTTTATCCTTGAAACCTAAGTGGCATGAACCGCCATCATCAACACAATATTTCCTTGAATGTTCTACAACAGCTCTGGCCGCTAGGCTTGCATGTTCTACAAACTCAGTCGCTACTTGAGCAGCTGAGGTAGAATCCTCAATTTTCATGTTCCAATTCTGCCTACCAAAAGAAAAATTACCATTACCATCTCCATGAAATGATTGCCTATGTTCCAACCTTTCATCCTTGAAACCTAAGTGGCATGAACAGCCATCATCAACACAATATTTCCTTGAAAGTTATACAACAGCTGTGGCCGCTAGGCTTGCATGTTCTGCAAACTCAGTCGCTACTTGAGCAGCTGAGGTAGAATCCTCAATTTTCAAGTTCCAATTCTGCTTGCCAATAGAAAACTTACCATTACCATCTCCAGGAAATGATTGCCCATGTTCCAACCTTTCATGCTTGAAACCTAAGTGGCATGAACTACCATCATCAACACAATATTGCCTTGAAACTTCTCCAACAGCTCTGGCAGCTAGGCTTGCATGTTCTCCAAACTCAGCCGTTGCTTGAGCAGCAGAGGTAGCAGCCTTAAATTTCATGTTCCAATACTGCCTACCAACAGAAAAATTACCATTACCATCTTAAGGAAATGATTGCCCATGTTCCAACATTTCATCCTTGAAACCTAAGTGGCATGAACCACCATCATCAATAAAATATTGCCTTGAAACTTCTCCAACAGCTTTGGCAGCTAGGCTTGCATGTTCTCCAAACTCAGCCGCTGCTTGAGCAGCAGAGGTAGCATCCTTTAATTTCATGTTCCAATACTGCCTACCAATAGAAAAATTAATATTACCATCTCAAGGAAATGATTGCCCATGTTCCAGCCTTTCATCCTTGAAACCTAAGTGGCATGAACCGCCATCATCAACACAATATTTCCTTGAAAGTTCTACAACAGCTCTGGCCGCTAGGCTTGCATGTTCTGCAAACTCAGTCGCTGCTTGAGCAGCTGAGGTAGCATCCTTAAATTTCATGTTCCAATACTACCTACCAACAGAAAAATTGCCATTACCATCTCAAGGATATGATTGCCCATATTCCAACCTTTCATCCTTGAAACCTAAGTGGCATGAACCACCATCATCAACACAATATTACCTTGAAAGTTCTCCAACAGCTCTGGTAGCTAGGCTTGCATGTTGTCCAAACTCAGCCGATGCTTGAGCAGTAGAAGTAGCATCCTTAAATTTCATGTTCCAATACTGCCTACCAACAGAAAAATTACCATTAACACCTCAAGGAAATGATTGCCCATGTTCTAACCTTTCATCCTTGAAACCTAAGTGGCATGAACCACCATCATCAACACAATATTGCCTTGAAAGTTCTACAACAACTCTGGCAGCTAGGCTTGCATGTTCTGCAAACTCAGTCGGTGCTTGAGTAGCAGAGGTAGCATCCTTGAATTTCATGTTCCAAATCTACCTGCCAACAGAAAAATTACCATTACCATCTCCAGGAAATGATTGCCCATGTTCCAACCTTTCATCCTTGAAACCTAAGTGGCATGAACCAACATCATCAACACAATATTGCCTTGAAAGTTCTACAACAGTTCTGGCAGCTAGGCTTGCATGTTCAGCAAGCTCAGCCGCTGCTTGAGCAGCAGAGGTAGTATCCTTAAATTTCATGTTCCAATTCTACTTGCCAACAGAAAAATTACCATTACCATCTCTAGGAAATGTTCGCCCATGTTTCAACCTTTCATCCTTGAAACCTAAGTGGCATGAACCGCCATCATCAACACAATATTTCCTTGAAAGTTCTACAACAGCTCTGGCCACTAGGCTGGCATGTTCTGCAAACTCAACCGCTGCTTGAGCAGCAGGTGTAGTATCCTTAAATTTCATGTTGCAATTCTGCTTGCCAACAGAAAAATTACCATTACCATCTCCAGGAAATGCTTGCCCATGTTCAAAACTTTCATCGTTGAAACCTAAGTGGCATGAACCACCATCATCAATATAATATTGCCTGGAAACTTCTCCAACAGCTCTGGCAGCTAGGCTTGCATGTTCTCCAAACTCAGCTGCTACTTGAGCAGCAGAGGTAGCATCCTTAAATTTCATGTTCCAATATTGCCTACCAACAGAAATATTACCATTACCATCTCAAGGAAATGATTTCCCATGTTCCAACCTTTCATCCTTGAAACCTAAGTGGCATGAACTGCCATCATCAACACAATATTTCCTTGAAAGTTCTACAATAGCTCTGGCCGCTAGGCTTGCATGTTCTGCAAACTCAGTCGCTGCATGAGCAGCTGAGGTAGAATCCTCAAATTTCATGTTCCAATTCTGCTTGCCATTAGAAAACTTACCATTACCATCTCCAGGTAATGATTGCCCATGTTCCAACCTTTCATGCTTGAAACCTAAGTGGCATGAACCGCCATCATCAACACAATATTGCCTTGAAACTTCTCCAACAGCTCTGGCAGCTAGGCTTGCATGTTCTCCAAACTCGGCCGCTGCTTGAGCAGTAGAGGTAGCATCCTTAAATTTCATGTTCCAATTCTGCTTGCCAATAGAAAAATTACCATTACCATCTCAAGGAAATGATTGCCCATGTTCCAACCTTTCATCCTTGAAACCTAAGTGGCATGAACCGCCATCATCAACACAATATTTCCTTGAATGTTCTACAACAGATCTGGCCGCTAGGCTTGCATGTTCTACAAACTCAGTCGCTACTTGAGCAGCTGAGGTAGAATCCTCAATTTTCATGTTCCAATTCTGCCTACCAAAAGAAAAATTACCATTACCATCTCCATGAAATGATTGCCTATGTTCCAACCTTTCATCCTTGAAACCTAAGTGGCATGAACAGCCATCATCAACACAATATTTCCTTGAAAGTTATACAACAGCTGTGGCCGCTAGGCTTGCATGTTCTGCAAACTCAGTCGCTACTTGAGCAGCTGAGGTAGAATCCTCAATTTTCAAGTTCCAATTCTGCTTGCCAATAGAAAACTTACCATTACCATCTCCAGGAAATGATTGCCCATGTTCCAACCTTTCATGCTTGAAACCTAAGTGGCATGAACTACCATCATCAACACAATATTGCCTTGAAACTTCTCCAACAGCTCTGGCAGCTAGGCTTGCATGTTCTCCAAACTCAGCCGTTGCTTGAGCAGCAGAGGTAGCAGCCTTAAATTTCATGTTCCAATACTGCCTACCAACAGAAAAATTACCATTACCATCTTAAGGAAATGATTGCCCATGTTCCAACATTTCATCCTTGAAACCTAAGTGGCATGAACCACCATCATCAATAAAATATTGCCTTGAAACTTCTCCAACAGCTTTGGCAGCTAGGCTTGCATGTTCTCCAAACTCAGCCGCTGCTTGAGCAGCAGAGGTAGCATCCTTTAATTTCATGTTCCAATACTGCCTACCAATAGAAAAATTAATATTACCATCTCAAGGAAATGATTGCCCATGTTCCAGCCTTTCATCCTTGAAACCTAAGTGGCATGAACCGCCATCATCAACACAATATTTCCTTGAAAGTTCTACAACAGCTCTGGCCGCTAGGCTTGCATGTTCTGCAAACTCAGTCGCTGCTTGAGCAGCTGAGGTAGAATCCTCAAATTTCATGTTCCAATTCTGCTTGCCAATAGTAAACTTACCATTACCATCTCCAGGAAATGCTTGCCCATGTTCCAACCTTTCATGCTTGAAACCTAAGTGGCATGAACTACCAACATCAACACAATATTACCTTGAAACTTCTCCAACAGCTCTGGCAGCTAGGCTTGCATGTTCTCCAAACTCAGCTGCTGCTTGAGCAACAGAGGTAGCATCCTTAAATTTCATGTTCCAATTCTGCTTGCCAATAGAAAAATTACCATTACCATCTCAAGGAAATGATTGCCCATGTTCCAACCTTTCATCCTTGAAACCTAAGTGGCATGAACCGCCATCATCAACACAATATTTCCTTGAAAGTTCTACAATAGCTCTCGCCGCTAGGCTTGCATGTTCTGCAAACTCAGTCGCTACTTGAGCAGCTGAGGTAGAATCCTCAAATTTCATGTTCCAATTCTGCCTACCAAAAGAAAAATTACCATTACCATCTCCATGAAATGATTGCCCATGTTCCAACCTTTCATCCTTGAAACCTAAGTAGCATAAACCGCCATCATCAACACAATATTTCCTTGAAAGTTGTACAACAGCTCTGGCCGCTAGGCTTGCATGTTCTGCAAACTTAGTCGCTACTTGAGCAGCTGAGGTAGAATCCTCAATTTTCATGTTCCAATTATGCTTGCCAATAGAAAACTTACCATTACCATCTCCAGGAAATGATTGCCCATGTTCCAACCTTTCATGCTTGAAACCTAAGTGGCACGAACTACCATCATCAACACAATGTTGCCTTGAAACTTCTCCAACAGCTCTGGCAGCTAGGCTTGCATGTTCTTCAAACTCAGCCGCTGCTTGAGCAGCAGAGGTAGCATCCTTAAATTTCATGTTCCAATTCTGCTAGCCAACAGAAAAATTTCCGTTACCATCTAAAGGAAATGATTGCCCATGTTCCAACCTTTCATCCTTGAAACCTAAGTGGCATGAACCGCCATCATCAACACAATATTTCCTTGAAAGTTCTACAACAGCTCTCGCCGCTAGGCTTGCATGTTTTGCAAACTCAGTCGCTACTTGAGCAGCTGAGGTAGAATCCTCAAATTTCATGTTCTAGTTCTGCCCACCAAAAGAAAAATTACCATTGCCATCTCCATGAAATGATTGCCCATGTTCCAACCTTTCATCCTTGAAACCTAAGTAGCATGAACCGCCATCATCAACACAATATTTCCTTGAAAGTTGTACAACAGCTCTGGCCGCTAGGCTTGCATGTTCTGCAAACTTAGTCGCTACTTGAGCAGCTGAGGTAGAATCCTCTATTTTTATGTTCCAATTCTACTTGCCAATAGAAAACTTACCATTACCAACTCCAGGAAATGATTGCCCATGTTCCAACCTTTCATGCTTGAAACCTAAGTGGCATGAACTACCATCATCAACACAATATTGCCTTGAAACTTCTCCAACAGCTCTGGCAGCTAGGCTTGCATGTTCTCCAAACTCAGCCGCTGCTTGAGCAGCAGAGGTAGCATCCTTAAATTTCATGTTCCAATTCTGCTTGCCAACAGAAAAATTACCGTTACCATCTCAAGGAAATGATTGCCCATGTTCCAACCTTTCATCCTCGAAACCTAAGTGGCATGAACCGCCATCATCAACACAATATTTCCTTGAAAGTTCTATAACAGCTCTGGTCGCTAGGCTTGCATGTTCTGCAAGCTCAGTCGCTACTTGAGCAGCTGAGGTAGAATCCTCAAATTTCATGTTCCAATTCTGCTTGCCAATAGAAAACTTACCATTACCATCTCCAGGAAATGATTGCCTATGTTCCAACCTTTCATGCTTGAAACCTAAGTGGCATGAACTACCATCATCAACACAATATTGCCTTGAAAGTTCTACAACAGCTCTGGCAGCTAGGCTTGCATGTTCTGCAAACTCAGCCGCTGCTTGAGCAGCAGAGGTAGTATCCTTAAATTTCATGTTCCAATTCTGCTTGCCAACAGAAAAATTACCATTACCATCTCCAGGAAATGCTTGCCCATGTTTCAACCTTTCATCCTTAAAACCTAAGTGGCATGAACCACCATCATCAACAAAATATTGCCTTTAAAGTTCTCCAACAGCTCTGGCAGCTAGGCTTCCATGTTCTCTAAACTCAGCCGCTGCTTGAACAGCAGAGGTAGTATCCTTAAATTTCATGTTCCAATACTGCCTACCAATAGAAAAATTACCATTACCATCTCAAGGAAATGATATCCCATGTTCCAACCTTTCATCCTTAAAACCTAAGTGGCATGAACCACCATCATCAACACAATATTGCCTTGAAAGTTCTCCAACAGCTCTGGCAGCTAGGCTTGCATGTTCTCCAAACTCAGCCGCTGCTTGAGCAGCAAAGGTAGCGTCCTTAAATTTCATGTTCCAATACTGCCTACCAACAGAAAACTTACCATTACCATCTCCAGGAAATGATTGCCCATGTTCCAACCTTTCATGCTTGAAACCTAAGTGGCATGAACCGCCATCATCAACACAATATTGCCTTGAAAGTTCTACAACAGCTCTGGCAGCTAGGCTTGCATGTTCTGCAAACTCAGTCGCTACTTGAGCAGCAGAGGTAGAATCCTCAATTTTCATGTTCCAATTCTGCCTACCAAAAGAAAAATTACCATTACCATCTCCATGAAATGATTGCCCATGTTCCAACCTTTCATCCTTGAAACCTTAGTGGCATGAACCGCCATCATCAACACAATATTTCCTTGAAAGTTCTACAATAGCTCTCGCCGCTAGGCTTGCATGTTCTGCAAACTCAGTCGCTACTTGAGCAGCTGAGGTAGAATCCTAAAATTTCATGTTCCAATTCTGCTTGCTAATAGAAAACTTACTATTACTATCTCCAGGAAATGATTGCCCATGTTCCAACCTTTCATGCTTGAAACCTAGGTGGCATGAACTACCATCATCAACACAATATTGCCTTGAAAGTTCTACAACAGCTCTGGCAGCTAGGCTGGCATGTTCTGCAAACTCAGCCGCTGCTTGAGCAGCAGAGGTAGTATCCTTAAATTTCATGTTCTAATTCTGCTTGCCAACAGAAAAATTACCATTACCATCTCCACGAAATGCTTGCCCATGTTTCAACCTTTCATCCTTGAAACCTAAGTGGCATGAACCACCATCATCAACACAATATTGCCTTGAAAGTTCTCCAACAGCTCTGGTAGCTAGGCTTCCATGTTCTCCAAACTCAGCCGCTGCTTGAACAGCAGAGGTAGTATCCTTAAATTTCATGTTCCAATACTGCCTACCAACAGAAAAATTACCATTACCATCTCAAGGAAATGATTGCCCATGTTCCAACCTTTCACCCTTAAAACCTAAGTGGCATGAACCACCATCATCAACACAATATTGCCTTGAAAGTTCTCCAATAGCTCTGGCAGCTAGGCTTGCATGTTCTCCAAACTCAGCCGCTGCTTGAGCAGCAGAGGTAGCATCCTTAAATTTCCTATTCCAATACTGCCTACCAACAGAAAAATTACCATTACCATCTCAGGGAAATGATTGCCCATGTTCCAACCTTTCATCCTTGAAACCTAAGTGACATGAACCACCATCATCATCACAATATTTCCTTGAAAGTTCTACAATAGCTCTGGCCGGCAGGCTTGCATGTTCTACAAACTCAGTCGCTACTTGAGCAGTTGAGGTAGAATCCTCAAATTTCATGTTCCAATTCTGCCTGCCAATAGAAAACTTACCATTACCATCTCCAGGAAATGATTGCCCATGTTCCAACCTTTCATCCTTGAAACCTAAGTGGCATGAACCACCATCATCAACACAATATTGCCTTGAAAGTTCTACAACAGCTCTGGCAGCTAGGCTTGCATGTTCTGCAAACTCAGCCGCTGCTTGAGCAGCAGAGGTAGTATCCTTAAATTTAATGTTCGAATTCTGCTTGCCAACAGAAAAATTGCCATTACCATCTCCAGGAAATGCTTGCCCATGTTCCAACCATTCATCCTTGAAACCTAAGTGGCATGAACCACCATCATCAACACAATATTTCCTTGAAAGTTCTGCAATAGCTCTGGCCGCTAGGCTTTCATGTTCTACAAACTCAGTCGCTACTTGAGCAGCTGAGGTAGCATCCTTAAATTTCATGTTCCAATTATGCTTGCCAACAGAAAAATTACCATTACCATCTCCAGGAAATGCTTGCCCATGTTCAAAACTTTCATCATTGAAACCTAAGTGGCATGAACCACCATCATCAACACAATATTGCCTTGAAAGTTCTCCAACATCTCTGGCAGCTAGGCTTGCATGTTCTCCAAACTCAGCCACTGCTTGAGCAGCTGAGGTAGCATCCTTAAATTTCATATTCCAATACTGCCTACCAACAGAAAAATTACCATTACCATCTCAAGGAAATGATTGCCCATGTTCCAACCTTTAATCCTTGAAACCTAAGTGGCATGAACCGCCATCATCAACACAATATTTCCTTCAAAGTTCTACAATAGCGCTGGTCCCTAGGCTTGCATATTCTACAAACTCAGTCGCTACTTGAGGAGCTGAGGTAGAATCCTCAAATTTCATGTTCCAATTCTGCTTGCCAATAGAAAACTTACCATTACCATCTCCAGGAAATGATTGCCCATGTTCCAACCCTTCATCCTTGAAACCTAAGTGGCATGAACTACCATCATCAACACAATATTGCCTTGAAAGTTCTACAACAGCTCTGGCAGCTAGGCTTGCATGTTCTGCAAACTCAGCCGCTGCTTGAGCAGCAGAGGTAGTATCCTTAAATTTCATGTTTCAATTCTGCTTGCCAACGGAAAAATTACCATTACCATCTCCAGGAAATGCTTGCCCATGTTCTAACCTTTCATCCTTGAAACCAAAGTGGCATGAACCACCATCATCAATACAATATTGCCTTGAAAGTTCTCCAACAGCTCTGGCAGCTAGGCATGCATGTTCTCCAAACATAGCCGCTGCTTGAGCAGCAGACGTAGTATCCTTAAATTTCATGTTCCAATTCTGCTTGCCAACAGAAAAATTACCATTACCATCTCAAGGAAATGATTGCCCATGTTCCAACCTTTCATCCTCGAAACCTAAGTGGCATGAACCGCCATCATCAACACAATATTTCCTTGAAAGTTCTATAACAGCTCTGGTCGCTAGGCTTGCATGTTCTGCAAGCTCAGTCGCTACTTGAGCAGCTGAGGTAGAATCCTCAAATTTCATGTTCCAATTCTGCTTGCCAATAGAAAACTTACCATTACCATCTCCAGGAAATGATTGCCTATGTTCCAACCTTTCATGCTTGAAACCTAAGTGGCATGAACTACCATCATCAACACAATATTGCCTTGAAAGTTCTACAACAGCTCTGGCAGCTAGGCTTGCATGTTCTGCAAACTCAGCCGCTGCTTGAGCAGCAGAGGTAGTATCCTTAAATTTCATGTTCCAATTCTGCTTGCCAACAGAAAAATTACCATTACCATCTCCAGGAAATGCTTGCCCATGTTTCAACCTTTCATCCTTAAAACCTAAGTGGCATGAACCACCATCATCAACAAAATATTGCCTTTAAAGTTCTCCAACAGCTCTGGCAGCTAGGCTTCCATGTTCTCTAAACTCAGCCGCTGCTTGAACAGCAGAGGTAGTATCCTTAAATTTCATGTTCCAATACTGCCTACCAACAGAAAAATTACCATTACCATCTCAAGGAAATGATATCCCATGTTCCAACCTTTCATCCTTAAAACCTAAGTGGCATGAACCACCATCATCAACACAATATTGCCTTGAAAGTTCTCCAACAGCTCTGGCAGCTAGGCTTGCATGTTCTCCAAACTCAGCCGCTGCTTGAGCAGCAAAGGTAGCGTCCTTAAATTTCATGTTCCAATACTGCCTACCAACAGAAAACTTACCATTACCATCTCCAGGAAATGATTGCCCATGTTCCAACCTTTCATGCTTGAAACCTAAGTGGCATGAACCGCCATCATCAACACAATATTGCCTTGAAAGTTCTACAACAGCTCTGGCAGCTAGGCTTGCATGTTCTGCAAACTCAGTCGCTACTTGAGCAGCAGAGGTAGAATCCTCAATTTTCATGTTCCAATTCTGCCTACCAAAAGAAAAATTACCATTACCATCTCCATGAAATGATTGCCCATGTTCCAACCTTTCATCCTTGAAACCTTAGTGGCATGAACCGCCATCATCAACACAATATTTCCTTGAAAGTTCTACAATAGCTCTCGCCGCTAGGCTTGCATGTTCTGCAAACTCAGTCGCTACTTGAGCAGCTGAGGTAGAATCCTAAAATTTCATGTTCCAATTCTGCTTGCTAATAGAAAACTTACTATTACTATCTCCAGGAAATGATTGCCCATGTTCCAACCTTTCATGCTTGAAACCTAGGTGGCATGAACTACCATCATCAACACAATATTGCCTTGAAAGTTCTACAACAGCTCTGGCAGCTAGGCTGGCATGTTCTGCAAACTCAGCCGCTGCTTGAGCAGCAGAGGTAGTATCCTTAAATTTCATGTTCTAATTCTGCTTGCCAACAGAAAAATTACCATTACCATCTCCACGAAATGCTTGCCCATGTTTCAACCTTTCATCCTTGAAACCTAAGTGGCATGAACCACCATCATCAACACAATATTGCCTTGAAAGTTCTCCAACAGCTCTGGTAGCTAGGCTTCCATGTTCTCCAAACTCAGCCGCTGCTTGAACAGCAGAGGTAGTATCCTTAAATTTCATGTTCCAATACTGCCTACCAACAGAAAAATTACCATTACCATCTCAAGGAAATGATTGCCCATGTTCCAACCTTTCACCCTTAAAACCTAAGTGGCATGAACCACCATCATCAACACAATATTGCCTTGAAAGTTCTCCAACAGCTCTGGCAGCTAGGCTTGCATGTTCTCCAAACTCAGCCGCTGCTTGAGCAGCAGAGGTAGCATCCTTAAATTTCCTATTCCAATACTGCCTACCAACAGAAAAATTACCATTACCATCTCAGGGAAATGATTGCCCATGTTCCAACCTTTCATCCTTGAAACCTAAGTGACATGAACCACCATCATCATCACAATATTTCCTTGAAAGTTCTACAATAGCTCTGGCCGGCAGGCTTGCATGTTCTACAAACTCAGTCGCTACTTGAGCAGTTGAGGTAGAATCCTCAAATTTCATGTTCCAATTCTGCCTGCCAATAGAAAACTTACCATTACCATCTCCAGGAAATGATTGCCCATGTTCCAACCTTTCATCCTTGAAACCTAAGTGGCATGAACCACCATCATCAACACAATATTGCCTTGAAAGTTCTACAACAGCTCTGGCAGCTAGGCTTGCATGTTCTGCAAACTCAGCCGCTGCTTGAGCAGCAGAGGTAGTATCCTTAAATTTAATGTTCGAATTCTGCTTGCCAACAGAAAAATTGCCATTACCATCTCCAGGAAATGCTTGCCCATGTTCCAACCATTCATCCTTGAAACCTAAGTGGCATGAACCACCATCATCAACACAATATTTCCTTGAAAGTTCTGCAATAGCTCTGGCCGCTAGGCTTTCATGTTCTACAAACTCAGTCGCTACTTGAGCAGCTGAGGTAGCATCCTTAAATTTCATGTTCCAATTATGCTTGCCAACAGAAAAATTACCATTACCATCTCCAGGAAATGCTTGCCCATGTTCAAAACTTTCATCATTGAAACCTAAGTGGCATGAACCACCATCATCAACACAATATTGCCTTGAAAGTTCTCCAACATCTCTGGCAGCTAGGCTTGCATGTTCTCCAAACTCAGCCACTGCTTGAGCAGCTGAGGTAGCATCCTTAAATTTCATATTCCAATACTGCCTACCAACAGAAAAATTACCATTACCATCTCAAGGAAATGATTGCCCATGTTCCAACCTTTAATCCTTGAAACCTAAGTGGCATGAACCGCCATCATCAACACAATATTTCCTTCAAAGTTCTACAATAGCGCTGGTCCCTAGGCTTGCATATTCTACAAACTCAGTCGCTACTTGAGGAGCTGAGGTAGAATCCTCAAATTTCATGTTCCAATTCTGCTTGCCAATAGAAAACTTACCATTACCATCTCCAGGAAATGATTGCCCATGTTCCAACCCTTCATCCTTGAAACCTAAGTGGCATGAACTACCATCATCAACATAATAGTGCCTTGAAAGTTCTACAATAGCTCTGGCAGCTAGGCTTGCATGTTCTGCAAACTCAGCCGCTGCTTGAGCAGCAGAGGTAGTATCCTTAAATTTCATGTTTCAATTTTGCTTGCCAACGGAAAAATTACCATTACCATCTCCAGGAAATGCTTGCCCATGTTCTAACCTTTCATCCTTGAAACCAAAGTGGCATGAACCACCATCATCAATACAATATTGCCTTGAAAGTTCTCCAACAGCTCTGGCAGCTAGGCATGCATGTTCTCCAAACATAGCCGCTGCTTGAGCAGCAGACGTAGTATCCTTAAATTTCATGTTCCAATTCTGCTTGCCAACAGAAAAATTACCATTACCATCTCCAGGAAATGCTTGCCCATGTTCAAACCTTTCATCGTTGAAACCTAAGTGGCATGAACCACCATCATCAACATAATATTGCCTTGTTAAATTTCTCCAACAACTCTGGCTGCTAGGCTTGCATGTTCTCAAAACTCAGCCGCTGCTTGAGTAGCAGAGGTAGTATCCTTAAATTTCATGTTCCAATTCTGCTTGCCAACAGAAAAATTTCCATTACCATCTCAAGGAAATGATTGCCCATGTTCCAACCTTTCATCCTTAAAACCTAAGTGGCATGAACCACCATTATCAACACAATATTGCCTTGAAAGTTCTCCAACAGCTCTGGCAGCTAGGCTTGCATGTTCTCCAAACTCAGCCGCTGCTTGAGCAGCAGAGGTAGCATCCTTAAATTTCCTGTTCCAATACTGCCTACCAATAGAAAAATTACCATTACCATCTCAAGGAAATGATTGCCCATGTTCCAACCTTTCATCCTTGAAACCTAAGTGGCATGAACCACCATCATCAACACAATATTGCCTTGAAAGTTCTACAACAGCTCTGGCAGCTAGGCTTGCATGTTCTGCAAACTCAGCCGCTGCTTGAGCAGCAGAGGTAGTATCCTTAAATTTCATGTTCCAATTCTGCTTGCCAACAGAAAAATTACCATTTCCATCTCCAGGAAATGCTTGCCCATGTTCAAAACTTTCATCGTTGAAACCTAAGTAGCATGAACCGCCATCATCAACACAATATTTCCTTGAAAGTTGTACAACAGCTCTGGCCGCTAGGCTTGCATGTTCTGCAAACTTAGTCGCTACTTGAGCAGTTGAGGTAGAATCCTCAATTTTCATGTTCCAATTCTACTTGCCAATAGAAAACTTACCATTACCAACTCCAGGAAATGATTGCCCATGTTCCAACCTTTCATGCTTGAAACCTAAGTGGCATGAACTACCATCATCAACACAATATTGTCTTGAAACTTCTCCAACAGCTCTGGCAGCTAGGCTTGCATGTTCTCCAAACTCAGCCGCTGCTTGAGCAGCAGAGGTAGCATCCTTAAATTTTATGTTCCAATACTGCCTACCAACAGAAAAATTACCGTTACCATCTCAAGAAAATGATTGCCCATGTTCCAACCTTTCATCCTTGAAACCTAAGTGGCATGAACCACCATCATCAACACAATATTTCCTTGAAAGTTCTACAACAGCTCTGGCCGCTAGGCTTGCATGTTCTGCAAACTCAGTTGCTACTTGAGCAGCTGAGGTAGAATCCTCAAATTTCATGTTCCAATTCTGCTTGCCAATAGAAAACTTACCATTACCATCTCCAGGAAATGATTGCCCATGTTCCAACCTTTCATGCTTGAAACCTAAGCGGCATGAACTACCATCATCAACACAATATTGCCTTGAAAGTTCTACAACAGCTCTGGCAGCAAGGCTTGCATGTTCTGCAAACTCAGTCGCTGCTTGAGCAGCAGAGGTAGTATCCTTAAATTTCATGTTCCAATTCTGCTTGCCAACAGAAAAATTACCATTACCATCTCCAGGAAATGCTTGCTCATGTTTCAACCTTTCATCCTTGAAACCTAAGTGGCATGAACCACCATCATCAACACAATATTGCCTTGAAAGTTCTACAACAGCTCTGGCAGCTAGGCTTGCATGTTCTGCAAACTCAGCCGCTGCTTGAGCAGCAGAGGTAGTATCCTTAAATTTCATGTTCCAATTCTGCTTGCCAACAGAAAAATTACCATTTCCATCTCCAGGAAATGCTTGCCCATGTTCAAAACTTTCATCGTTGAAACCTAAGTAGCATGAACCGCCATCATCAACACAATATTTCCTTGAAAGTTGTACAACAGCTCTGGCCGCTAGGCTTGCATGTTCTGCAAACTTAGTCGCTACTTGAGCAGTTGAGGTAGAATCCTCAATTTTCATGTTCCAATTCTACTTGCCAATAGAAAACTTACCATTACCAACTCCAGGAAATGATTGCCCATGTTCCAACCTTTCATGCTTGAAACCTAAGTGGCATGAACTACCATCATCAACACAATATTGTCTTGAAACTTCTCCAACAGCTCTGGCAGCTAGGCTTGCATGTTCTGCAAACTCAGCCGCTGCTTGAGCAGCAGAGGTAGTATCCTTAAATTTCATGTTCCAATTCTGCTTGCCAACAGAAAAATTACCATTTCCATCTCCAGGAAATGCTTGCCCATGTTCAAAACTTTCATCGTTGAAACCTAAGTAGCATGAACCGCCATCATCAACACAATATTTCCTTGAAAGTTGTACAACAGCTCTGGCCGCTAGGCTTGCATGTTCTGCAAACTTAGTCGCTACTTGAGCAGTTGAGGTAGAATCCTCAATTTTCATGTTCCAATTCTACTTGCCAATAGAAAACTTACCATTACCAACTCCAGGAAATGATTGCCCATGTTCCAACCTTTCATGCTTGAAACCTAAGTGGCATGAACTACCATCATCAACACAATATTGTCTTGAAACTTCTCCAACAGCTCTGGCAGCTAGGCTTGCATGTTCTGCAAACTCAGCCGCTGCTTGAGCAGCAGAGGTAGCATCCTTAAATTTCATGTTCCAATACTGCCTACCAATAGAAAAATTACCATTACCATCTCAAGGAAATGATTGCCCATGTTCCAACCTTTCATCCTTGAAACCTAAGTGGCATGAACCACCATCATCAACACAATATTGCCTTGAAAGTTCTACAACAGCTCTGGCAGCTAGGCTTGCATGTTCTGCAAACTCAGCCGCTGCTTGAGCAGCAGAGGTAGTATCCTTAAATTTCATGTTCCAATTCTGCTTGCCAACAGAAAAATTACCATTTCCATCTCCAGGAAATGCTTGCCCATGTTCAAAACTTTCATCGTTGAAACCTAAGTAGCATGAACCGCCATCATCAACACAATATTTCCTTGAAAGTTGTACAACAGCTCTGGCCGCTAGGCTTGCATGTTCTGCAAACTTAGTCGCTACTTGAGCAGTTGAGGTAGAATCCTCAATTTTCATGTTCCAATTCTACTTGCCAATAGAAAACTTACCATTACCAACTCCAGGAAATGATTGCCCATGTTCCAACCTTTCATGCTTGAAACCTAAGTGGCATGAACTACCATCATCAACACAATATTGTCTTGAAACTTCTCCAACAGCTCTGGCAGCTAGGCTTGCATGTTCTCCAAACTCAGCCGCTGCTTGAGCAGCAGAGGTAGCATCCTTAAATTTTATGTTCCAATACTGCCTACCAACAGAAAAATTACCGTTACCATCTCAAGAAAATGATTGCCCATGTTCCAACCTTTCATCCTTGAAACCTAAGTGGCATGAACCACCATCATCAACACAATATTTCCTTGAAAGTTCTACAACAGCTCTGGCCGCTAGGCTTGCATGTTCTGCAAACTCAGTTGCTACTTGAGCAGCTGAGGTAGAATCCTCAAATTTCATGTTCCAATTCTGCTTGCCAATAGAAAACTTACCATTACCATCTCCAGGAAATGATTGCCCATGTTCCAACCTTTCATGCTTGAAACCTAAGCGGCATGAACTACCATCATCAACACAATATTGCCTTGAAAGTTCTACAACAGCTCTGGCAGCAAGGCTTGCATGTTCTGCAAACTCAGTCGCTGCTTGAGCAGCAGAGGTAGTATCCTTAAATTTCATGTTCCAATTCTGCTTGCCAACAGAAAAATTACCATTACCATCTCCAGGAAATGCTTGCTCATGTTTCAACCTTTCATCCTTGAAACCTAAGTGGCATGAACCACCATCATCAACAAAATATTGCCTTTAAAGTTCTCCAACAGCTCTGGCAGCTAGGCTTCCATGTTCTCCAAACTCAGCCGCTGCTTGAACAGCAGAGGTAGTATCCTTAAATTTCATGTTCCAATACTGCCTACCAACAGAAAAATTACCCATTACCATCTCAAGGAAATGATTGCCCATGTTCCAACCTTTCATCCTTAAAACCTAAGTGGCATGAACCACCATTATCAACACAATATTGCCTTGAAAGTTCTCCAACAGCTCTGGCAGCTAGGCTTGCATGTTCTCCAAACTCAGCCGCTGCTTGAGCAGCAGAGGTAGCATCCTTAAATTTCCTGTTCCAATACTGCCTACCAACAGAAAACTTACCATTACCATCTCCAGGAAATGATTGCCCATGTTCCAACCTTTCATGCTTGAAACCTAAGTGGCATGAACCGCCATCATCAACACAATATTGCCTTGAAAGTTCTACAACAGCTCTGGCAGCTAGGCTTGCATGTTCTGCAAACTCAGTCGCTACTTGAGCAGCAGAGGTAGAATCCTCAATTTTCATGTTCCAATTCTGCCTACCAAAAGAAAAATTACCATTACCATCTCCATGAAATGATTGCCCATGTTCCAACCTTTCATCCTTGAAACCTTAGTGGCATGAACTGCCATCATCAACACAATATTTCCTTGAAAGTTCTACAATAGCTCTCGCTGCTAGGCTTGCATGTTCTGCAAACTCAGTCGCTACTTGAGCAGCTGAGGTAGAATCCTAAAATTTCATGTTCCATTTCTGCTTGCCAATAGAAAACTTACTATTACCATCTCCAGGAAATGATTGCCCATGTTCCAACCTTTCATGCTTGAAACCTAAGTGGCATGAACTACCATCATCAACACAATATTGCCTTGAAAGTTCTACAACAGCTCTGGCAGCTAGGCTGGCATGTTCTGCAAACTCAGCCGCTGCTTGAGCAGCAGAGGTAGTATCCTTAAATTTCATGTTCTAATTCTGCTTGCCAACAGAAAAATTACCATTACCATCTCCAGGAAATGCTTGCCCATGTTTCAACCTTTCATCCTTGAAACCTAAGTGGCATGAACCACCATCATCAACACAATATTGCCTTGAAAGTTCTCCAACAGCTCTGGTAGCTAGGCTTCCATGTTCTCCAAACTCAGCCGTTGCTTGAACAACAGAGGTAGTATCCTTAAATTTCATGTTCCAATACTGCCTACCAATAGAAAAATTACCATTACCATCTCAAGGAAATGATTGCCCATGTTCCAACCTTTCATCCTTAAAACCTAAGGGGCATGAACCACCATCATCAACGCAATATTGCCTTGAAAGTTCTCCAACAGCTCTGGCAGCTAGGCTTGCATGTTCTCCAAACTCAGCCGCTGCTTGAGCAGCAGAGGTAGCATCCTTAAATTTCCTATTCCAATACTGCCTACCAACAGAAAAATTACCATTACCATCTCAGGGAAATGATTGCCCATGTTCCAACCTTTCATCCTTGAAACCTAAGTGACATGAACCACCATCATCATCACAATATTTCCTTGAAAGTTCTACAACAGCTCTGGCCGGCAGGCTTGCATGTTCTACAAACTCAGTCGCTACTTGAGCAGTTGAGGTAGAATCCTCAAATTTCATGTTCCAATTCTGCCTGCCAATAGAAAACTTACCATTACCATCTCCAGGAAATGATTGCCCATGTTCCAACCTTTCATCCTTGAAACCTAAGTGGCATGAACCACCATCATCAACACAATATTGCCTTGAAAGTTCTACAACAGCTCTGGCAGCTAGGCTTGCATGTTCTGCAAACTCAGCCGCTGCTTGAGCAGCAGAGGTAGTATCCTTAAATTTCATGTTCTAATTCTGCTTGCCAACAGAAAAATTGCCATTACCATCTCCATGAAATGCTTGCCCATGTTCCAACCTTTCATCCTTGAAACCTAAGTGGCATGAACCACCATCATCAACACAATATTTCCTTGAAAGTTCTGCAACAGCTCTGGCCGCTAGGCTTTCATGTTCTACAAACTCAGTCGCTACTTGAGCAGCTGAGGTAGCATCCTTAAATTTCATGTTCCAATTCTGCTTGCCAACAGAAAAATTACCATTACCATCTCCAGGAAATGCTTGCCCATGTTCAAAACTTTCATCGTTGAAACCTAAGTGGCATGAACCACCATCATCAACATAATATTGCCTTGAAAGTTCTCCAACATCTCTGGCAGCTAGGCTTGCATGTTCTCCAAACTCAGCCACTGCTTGAGCAGCTGAGGTAGCATCCTTAAATTTCATATTCCAATACTGCCTACCAACAGAAAAATTACCATTACCATCTCAAGGAAATGATTGCCCATGTTCCAACCTTTAATCCTTGAAACCTAAGTGGCATGAACCGCCATCATCAACACAATATTTCCTTCAAAGTTCTACAATAGCGCTGGTCCCTAGGCTTGCATATTCTGCAAACTCAGTCGCTACTTGAGCAGCTGAGGTAGAATCCTCAAATTTCATGTTCCAATTCTGCTTGCCAATAGAAAACTTACCATTACCATCTCCAGGAAATGATTGCCCATGTTCCAACCCTTCATCCTTGAAACCTAAGTGGCATGGACTACCATCATCAATATAATATTGCCTTGAAAGTTCTACAATAGCTCTGGCAGCTAGGCTTGCATGTTCTGCAAACTCAGCCGCTGCTTGAGCAGCAGAGGTAGTATCCTTAAATTTCATGTTTCAATTCTGCTTGCCAACGGAAAAATTACCATTACCATCTCCAGGAAATGCTTGCCCATGTTCTAACCTTTCATCCTTGAAACCAAAGTGGCATGAACCACCATCATCAATACAATATTGCCTTGAAAGTTCTCCAACAGCTCTGGCAGCTAGGCATGCATGTTCTCCAAACTCAGCCGCTGCTTGAGCAGCAGACGTAGGATCCTTAAATTTCATGTTCCAATTCTGCTTGCCAACAGAAAAATTACCATTACCATCTCCAGGAAATGCTTGCCCATGTTCAAACCTTTCATCGTTGAAACCTAAGTGGCATGAACCACCATCATCAACACAATATTGCCTTGAAAAAGTTCTCCAACAACTCTGGCTGCTAGGCTTGCATGTTCTCAAAACTCATCCGCTGCTTGAGTAGCAGAGGTAGTATCCTTAAATTTCATGTTCCAATTCTGCTTGCCAACAGAAAAATTACCATTACTATCTACAGGAAACGCTTGCCCATGTTCCAACCTTTCATCCTTAAAACCTAAGTGGCATGAACCACCATCATGAACATAATATTGCCTTGAAAGTTCTCCAACAGCTCTGGCAGCTAGGCTTGCATGTTCTCCAAACTCAGCCGCTGCTTGAGCAGCAGAGGTAGCATCCTTAAATTTCCTGTTCCAATACTGCCTACCAATAGAAAAATTACCATTACCATCTCAAGGAAATGATTGCCCATGTTCCAACCTTTCATCCTTGAAACCTAAGTGGCATGAACCACCATCATCAACACAATATTGCCTTGAAAGTTCTACAACAGCTCTGGTAGCTAGGCTTGCATGTTCTGCAAACTCAGCCGCTGCTTGAGCAGCAGAGGTAGTATCCTTAAATTTCATGTTCCAATTCTGCTTGCCAACAGAAAAATTACCATTTCCATCTCCAGGAAATGCTTGCCCATGTTCAAAACTTTCATCGTTGAAACCTAAGTGGCGTGAACCACCATCATCAACACAATATTGCCTTGAAAGTTCTCCAACAACTCTGGCAGCTAGGCTTGCATGTTCTCCAAACTCAGCCATTGCTTGAGCAGCAGAGGTAGTATCCTTAAATTTCATGTTCCAATTCTGCTTGCCAACAGAAAAATTACCATTACCATCTCCGGGAAATGCTTGCCCATATTCCAACCTTTCATCCTTAAAACCTAAGTGGCATGAACCACCATCATGAACATAATATTGCCTTGAAAGTTCTCCAACAACTCTGGCAGCTAGACTTGCATGTTCTCCAAACTCAGCCGCTGCTTTAGCAGCAGAGGTAGCATCCTTAAATTTCTTGTTCCAGTTCTTCCTGCCAATAAGAAAATTACCATTACCATCTCAAGGAAATGATTGCCCATGTTCCAACCTTTCATCCTTGAAACCTAAATGGCATGAACCACCATCATCAACACAATATTGCCTTGAAAGTTCTACAACAGCTCTGGCAGCTAGGTTTGCATGTTCTCCAAACTCAGCCGCTGCTTGAGCAGCAGCGGTAGTATCCTTAAATTTCATGTTCTAATTCTGCTCGCCAACAGAAAAATTTCCCTTACCATCTCCAGGAAATGATTACCCATGTTCCAACCTTTCATCCTTAAAACCTAAGCGGCATGAACCACCATCATCAACACAATATTGCCTTGAACGATCTCCAACAGCTCTGGCAGCTAGGCTTGCATGTTCTGCAAACTCAGCCGCTGCTTGAGCAGTAGAGGTAGTATCCTTAAATTTCTTATTCCAATACTGCCTACCAACAGAAAATTTACCATTACCATCTCAAGGAAATGATTGCCCATGTTCCAACCTTTCATCCTTGAAACCTAAGTGGCATGAACCACCATCATCAACACAATATTGCCTTGAAAGTTCTACAACAGCTCTGGCAGCTAGGCTTGCATGTTCTCCAAACTCAGTCGCTGCTTGACCAGCAGAGGTAGTATCCTTAAATTTCATGTTCCAAATCTGCTTGCCAACAGAAAAATTACCATTACCATCTCCAGGAAATGGTTGCCCATGTTCAAAACTTTCATCGTTGAAACCTAAGTGGCATGAACCACCATCATCAACACAATACTACCTTGAAAGTTCTCCAACAACTCTGGCAGCTAGGCTTGCATGTTCTCCAAACTCAGCCGCTGCTTGAGCCGCAAAGGTAGCATCCTTAAATTTCCTGTTCCAATACTGCCTACCAACAGAAAATTTACCATTACTACCTCAAGGAAATGATTGCCTATGTTCCAACCTTTCATCCTTGAAACCTAAGTGGCATGAACCACCATCATCATCACAATATTTCCTTGAAAGTTCTGCAACAGCTCTGGCCGCTAGGCTTGCATGTTCTACAAACTCAGTCGCTACTTGAGCAGCTGAGGTGGAATCCTCAAATTTCATGTTCCAATTCTTCTTGCCAATAGAAAACTTTCCATTACCATCTCCAGGAAATGATTGCCCATGTTCCAACCTTTCATCCTTGAAACCTAAGTGGCATGAACAACCATCATCAACACAATATTGCCTTGAAAGTTCTACAACAGCTCTGGCAGCTAGGCTTGCATGTTCTGCAAACTCAGCCGCTGCTTGAGCAGCAGAGGTAGCATCCTTAAATTTCCTGTTCCAATACTGCCTACCAACAGAAAAATTACCATTACCATCTCAAGGAAATGATTGCCCATGTTCAAACCTTTCATCCTTGAAAACTAAGTGGCATGAACCACCATCATGAACATAATATTGCCTTGAAAGTTCTCCAACAGCTCTGGTAGCTAGGCTTGCATGTTCTCCAAACTCAGCCACTGCTTGAGCAGCAGAGGTAGCATCCTTAAATTTCCTATTCCAATACTGCCTACCAACAGAAAAATTACCATTACCATCTCAAGGAAATCATTGCCCATGTTCCGACCTTTCATCCTTAAAACCTAAGTGGCATGAACCACCATCATCAACACAATATTGCCTTGAAAGTTCTACAACAGCTCTGGCAGCTAGGCTTGCATGTTCTGCAAACTCAGCCGCTGCTTGAGCAGCAGAGGTAGCATCCTTAAAATTCATGTTCCAATTCTGCTTGCCAACAGAAAAATTACCATTACCATCTTAGGAAATGCTTGCCCATGTTCCAACCTTTCATCCTTAAAACCTAAGTGGCATGAACCACCATCATCAACACAAAATTGCCTTGAAAGTTCTCCAACAGCTCTGGCAGCTAGGCTTGCATGTTCTCCAAACTCAGCCGCTGCTTGAGCAGCAGTGGTAGCATCCTTAAATTTCCTGTTCCAATACTGCCTACCATAAGAAAAATTACCATTACCATATCAAGGAAATGATTGCCCATGTTCTAACCTTTCATCCTTGAAACCTAAGTGGCTTGAACCACCATCATCAACATAATATTGCCTTGAAAGTTCTCCAACAGCTCTGGCAGCTAGGTTTGCATGTTCTCCAAACTCAGCCGCTGCTTGAGCAGCAGAGGTAGCTTCCTTAAATTTCACGTTCCATTACTGCCTACCAACAGAAAAATTACCATTACTATCTCAAGGAAATGATTGCCCATGTTCCAAACTTTCATCCTTGAAACCTAAGTGGAATGAACCACCATCATCAATACAATATTGCCTTGAAAGTTCTCCAACAGCTCTGGCAGCTAGGCTTGCATGTTCTCCAAACTCAGCCGCTGCTTGAGCCGCAGAGGTAGCATCCTTAAATTTCCTGTTCCAATACTGCCTACCAAGAGAAAATTTACCATTACTATCTCAAGGAAATGATTGCCTATGTTCCAACCTTTCATCCTTGAAACCTAAGTGGCATGAACCACCATCATCATCACAATATTTCCTTGAAAGTTCTGCAACAGCTCTGGCCGCTAGGCTTGCATGTTCTACAAACTCAGTCGCTACTTGAGCAGCTGAGGTAGAATCCTCAAATTTCATGTTCCAATTCTTCTTGCCAATAGAAAACTTACCATTACCATCTCCAGGAAATGATTGCCCATGTTCCAACCTTTCATCCTTGAAACCTAAGTGGCATGAACAACCATCATCAACACAATATTGCCTTGAAAGTTCTACAACAGTTCTGGCAGCTAGGCTTGCATGTTCTGCAAACTCAGCCGCTGCTTGAGCAGCAGAGGTAGCATCCTTAAATTTCCTGTTCCAATACTGCCTACCAACAGAAAAATTACCATTACCATCTCAAGGAAATGATCGACCATGTTCAAACCTTTCATCCTTGAAAACTAAGTTGCACGAACCACCATCATCAACACATTATTTCCTTGAATGTTCTACAACAGCTCTGGCCGCTAGTCTTGCATGTTCTACAAACTCAGTCGCTACTTGAGCAGCTGAGGTAGAATCCTCAAATTTCATGTTCCAAGTCTTCTTGCCAATAGAAAACTTACCATTACCATCTCCCAGAAATGATTGCCCATGTTCCAACCTTTCATCCTTGAAACCTAAGTGGCATGAACCACCATCATCAACACAATATTGCCTTGAAAGTTCTACAACAGCTCTGGCAGCTAGGCTTGCATGTTCTGCAAGGTCAGCCGCTGCTTGAGCAGCAGAGGTAGCATCCTTAAATTTCATGTTCCAATTCTTCCTGCCAACAGAAAAATTACCATTACCATCTCCAGGAAATGATTGCCCATGTTCCAACCTTTCATCCTTGAAACCTAAGTGGCATGAACCACCATCATCAACACAATATTGCCTTGAAAGTTCTACAACAGCTCTGGTAGCTAGGCTTGCATGTTCTGCAAACTCAGCCGCTGCTTGAGCAGCAGAGGTAGCATCCTTAAATTTCATGTTCCAATTCTGCTTGCCAACAGAAAAATTACCATTACCATCTTAGGAAATGCTTGCCCATGTTCCAACCTTTCATCCTTAAAACCTAAGTGGCATGAACCACCATCATCAACACAAAATTGCCTTGAAAGTTCTCCAATAGCTCTGGCAGCTAGGCTTGCATGTTCTCCAAACTCAGCCGCTGCTTGAGCAGCAGTGGTAGCATCCTTAAATTTCCTGTTCCAATACTGCCTACCAACAGAAAAATTACCATTACCATATCAAGGAAATGATTGCCCATGTTCTAACCTTTCATCCTTGAAACCTAAGTGGCTTGAACCACCATCATCAACATAATATTGCCTTGAAAGTTCTCCAACAGCTCTGGCAGCTAGGTTTGCATGTTCTCCAAACTCAGCCGCTGCTTGAGCAGCAGAGGTAGCTTCCTTAAATTTCACGTTCCATTACTGCCTACCAACAGAAAAATTACCATTACCATCTCAAGGAAATGATTGCCCATGTTCCAAGCTCTCATCCTTGAAACCTAAGTGGAATGAACCACCATCATCAATACAATGTTGCCTTGAAAGTTCTCCAACAGCTCTGGCAGCTAGGCTTGCAAGTAATCCAAACTCAGCCGCTGCTTGAGCAGTAGAGGTAGTATCCTTAAATTTCATGTTCCAATACTGCCTACCAACAGAAAAATTACCATTAACACCTCAAGGAAATGATTTCCCATGTTCCAACCTTTCATCCTTGAAACCTAAGTGGCATGAACCAACATCATTAACACAGTATTGCCTTGAAAGTTCTACAACAACTCTGGCAGCTAGGCTTGCATGTTCTGCAAACTCAGCCGTTGTTTGAGTAGCAGAGGTAGCATCCTTAAATTTCATGTTCCAATTCTACCTGCCAATAGAAAAATTACCATTACCATCTCCAGGAAATGATTACCCATGTTCCAACCTTTTATCCTTGAAACCTAAGCGGCATGAACCACCATCATCAACACAATATTGCCTTGAAAGTTCTACAATAGCTCTGGCAGCTAGGCTTGCATGTTCTGCAAGCTCAGCCGCTGCTTGAGCAGTAGAGGTAGTATCCTTAAATTTCATGTTCCAATTCTTCTTGCCAACAGAAAAATTACCATTACCATCTCTAGGAAATGCTTACCCATGTTTCAACCTTTCATCCTTGAAACCTAAGTGGCATGAACCACTATCATCAACACAATATTGCCTTGAAAGTTCTACAACAGCTCTGGCAGCTAGGCTTGCATGTTCTGCAAACTCAGCCGCTGCTTGAGCAGCAGAGGTAGCATCCTTAAAATTCATGTTCCAGTTCTGCTTGCCAACAGAAAAATTACCATTACCATCTTAGGAAATGCTTGCCCATGTTCCAACCTTTCATCCTTAAAACCTAAGTGGCATGAACCACTATCATCAACACAAAATTGCCTTGAAAGTTCTCCAACAGCTCTGGCAGCTAGGCTTGCATGTTCTCCAAACTCAGCCGCTGCTTGAGCAGCAGTGGTAGCATCCTTAAATTTCCTGTTCCAATACTGCCTACCAACAGAAAAATTACCATTACCATATCAAGGAAATGATTGCCCATGTTCTAACCTTTCATCCTTGAAACCTAAGTGGCTTGAACCACCATCATCAACATAATATTGCCTTGAAAGTTCTCCAACAGCTCTGGCAGCTAGGTTTGCATATTCTCCAAACTCAGCCGCTGCTTGAGCAGCAGAGGTAGCTTCCTTAAATTTCACGTTCCATTACTGCCTACCAACAGAAAAATTACCATTACCATCTCAAGGAAATGATTGCCCATGTTCCAAGCTTTCATCCTTGAAACCTAAGTGGAATGAACCACCATCATCAATACAATATTGCCTTGAAAGTTCTCCATCAGCTCTAGCAGCTAGGCTTGCAAGTAATCCAAACTCAGCCGCTGCTTGAGCAGTAGAGGTAGTATCCTTAAATTTCATGTTCCAATACTGCCTACCAACAGAAAAATTACCATTACCATCTCCAGGAAATGATTTCCCATGTTCCAACATTTCATCCTTGAAACCTAAGTGGCATGAACCAACATCATCAACACAAAATTGCCTTGAAAGTTCTCCAACAGCTCTGGCATCTAGGCTTGCATGTTCTCCAAACTCAGCCGCTGCTTGAGCAGCAGTGGTAGCATCCTTAAATTTCCTATTCCAATACTGCCTACCAACAGAAAAATTACCATTACCATCTCAAGGAAATGATTGCCCGTGTTCTAACCTTTCATCCTTGAAACCTATGTGGCATGAACCACCATCATCAACATAATATTTCCTTGAAAGTTCTGCAACAGCTCTGGCCGCTAGGCTTGCATGTTCTACAAACTTAGTCGCTACTTGAGCAGCTGAGGTAGAATCCTCAAATTTCATGTTCCAATTCTTCTTGCCAATAGAAAACTTACCATTACCATCTCCAGGAAATGATTGCCCATGTTCCAACCTTTCATCCTTGAAACCTAAGTGGCATGAACAACCATCATCAACACAATATTGCCTTGAATGTTCTACAACAGCTCTGGCAGCTAGGCTTGCATGTTCTCCAAACTCAGCCGCTGCTTGAGCAGCAGAGGTAGCATCCTTAAATTTCCTGTTCCAATACTGCCTACCAATAGAAAAATTACCATTACCATCTCAAGGAAATGATTGCCCATGTTCTAACCTTTCATCCTTGAAACCTAAATGGCATGAAACACCATCATCAACATAATATTTCCTTGAAAGTTCTGCAACAGCTCTGGCCGCTAGGCTTGCATGTTCTACAAGCTTAGTCGCTACTTGAGCAGCTGAGATAGAATCCTCAAATTTCATGTTCCAATTCTTCTTGCCAATAGAAAACTTACCATTACCATCTCTAGGAAATGATTGCCCATGTTCCAACCTTTCATCCTTGAAACCTAAGTGGCATGAACCACCATCATCAACACAATATTGCCTTGAATTTTCTACAACAGCTCTGGCAGCTAGTCTTGCATGTTCTGCAAACTCAGCCGCTGCTTGAGCAGCAGAGGTAGCATCCTTAAATTTCATGTTCCAATTCTGCTTGCCAATAGAAAAATTACCATTACCATCTCCATGAAATGCTTTCCCATGTTCCAACCTTTCATCCTTGAAACCGAAGTGGCATGAACCACCATCATCAACACAATACTGCCTTGAAAGTTCTCCAATAGCTCTGGCAGCTAAGTTTGCATGTTCTCCAAACTCGGCCGCTGCTTGAGTAGCAGACGTAGTATCCTTAAATTTCATGTTCCAATTCTGCTTGCCAACAGAAAAATTACCATTACCATCTACAGGAAATGCTTGCCCATGTTCAAAACTTTTATCGTTATAACCTAAGTGGCATGATCTACCATTATCAACACAATATTGCCTTGAAAGTTCTACAACAGCTCTGGCAGCTAGGCCTGCATCTTCTGCAAATGCAGTCGCTGCTTGAGCAGCAGAGGTAGTATCCTTAAATTTCATGTTCCAATTCTGCTTGCCAACAGAAAAATTACCATTACCATCTCCAGGAAATGCTTTCCCATGTTCCAACCTTTCATCCTTGAAACCGAAGTGGCATGAACCACCATCATCAACACAATATTGCCTTGAAAGTTCTCCAACAGCTCTGGCAGCTAAGTTTGCATGTTCTCCAAACTCAGCCGCTGCTTGAGTAGCAGACGTAGTATCCTTAAATTTCATGTTCCAATTCTGCTTGCCAATAGAAAAATTACCATTACCATCTACAGGAAATGCTTGCCCATGTTCAAAACTTACATCGTTGAAACCTATGTGGCATGAACCACCATCATCAACACAATATTGCCTTGAAAGTTCTCCAACAGCTCTGGCAGCTAGGCTTGCATGTTCTCCGAACTCAGTCGCTGCTTGAGCAGCAGAGGTAGTATCCTTAAATTTCATGTTCCAATTCTGCTTGCCAACAGAAAAATTACCATTACCATCTCCAGGAAACGCTTGCCCATGTTCAAAACATTCATCGTTGAAACCTAAGTGGCATGAACCACCATCATCAACACAATATTGCCTTGAAAGTTCTCCAACAGCTCTGGCAGCTAGGCTTGCATGTTCTCCGAACTCAGTCGCTGCTTGAGCAGCAGAGGTAGTATCCTTAAATTTCATGTTCCAATTCTGCTTGCCAACAAACAAATTACCATTACCATCTCAAGGAAATGATTACCCATGTTCCAACCTTTCATCCTTGAAACCTAAGTGGCATGAACCACCATCATCAACACAATATTGCCTTGAAAGTTCTCCAACAGCTCTGGCAGCTAGGTTTGCATGTTCTCCAAACTCAGCCGCTGCTTGAGCAGCAGAGGTAGTATCCTTAAATATCATGTTCCAATTCTTCTTGCCAACAGAAAAATTACCATTACCATCTCCAGGAAATTCTTGCCCATGTTCAAAACATTCATCGTTGAAACCTAAGTGGCATGAACCACCATCATCAACATAATATTGCCCTGAAAGTTCTCCAACAGCTCTGGCAGCTAGGCTTGCATGTTCTCCAAACACAGCCGCTGAATGAGCAGCAGATGTAGCATCCTTAAATTTCATGTTCCAATACTGCCTACCAATAGAAAAATTACCATTACCATCTCAAGGAAATGATTGCCCATGTTCCAAACTTTCATCCTTGAAACCTAAGTGTCATGAACCACCATCATCAACATAATATTGCCTTGAAAGTTCTCCAACAGCTCTGGCAGCTAGGCCTGCATGTTCTCCAAACTCAGCCTCTACTTGAGCAGCAGAGGTAGCATCCTTAAATTTCATGTTCCAATAGTGCCTACCAACAGAAAAATTACCATTACCATCTCAAGGAAATGATTGCCCATGTTCCAAACTTTAACCCTTGAAACCTAAGTGGCTTTAACCACCATCATCAACACAATATTGCCTTGAAAGTTCTCCAACAGCTCTGGCAGCTAGGTTTGCATATTCTCCAAACTCAGCCGCTGCTTGAGCAGCAGAGGTAGCATCCTTAAATTTCACGTTCCAATACTGCTTACCAACAGAAAAATTATCATTACCATCTCAAGGAAATGATTGCTCATGTTCCAACCTATTATCCTTGAAACCTAAGTGGCATGAACCACCATCATCAATACAATATTGCCTTGAAAGTTCTCCAACAGCTCTGGCAGCTAGGCTTGCATGTTCTCCAAACTCAGCCGCTGCTTGAGCAGCAGAGGTAGTATCCTTAAATATCATGTTCCAATTCTGCTTGCCAACAGAAAAATTACCATTACCATCTCCAGGAAATGCTTGCCCATGTTCAAAACTTTCATCGTTGAAACCTAAGTGGCATGAACCACCATCATCAACATAATATTGCCTTGAAAGTTCTCCAACAGCTCTGGCAGCTAGGCTTGCATGTTCTCCAAACTCAGCCGCTGCTTGAGCAGCAGAGGTAGCATCCTTAAATTTCATGTTCCAATACTGCCTACCTACATAAAAATTACCATTACCATCTCATGGAAATGATTGCCCATGTTCCAACCTTTCATCCTTGAAACCTAAGTGGCATGAACCGCCATCATCAACACAATATTTCCTTGAAAGTTCTACAACAGCGCTAGCCGCTAGGCTTGCATGTTCTGCAAACTCAGTCGCTACTTGAGCAGCTGAGGTAGAATCCTTAAATTTCATGTTCCAATTCTACTTGCCAACAGAAAAATTACCATTACCATCTCCAGGAAATGCTTGCCCATGTTCAAAACTTTCATCGTTGTAACCTAAGTGGCATGAACTACCATCATCAACACAATATTGCCTTGAAAGTTCTACAACAACTCTGGCAGCTAGGCTTGCATGTTCTGCAAACTCAGCCGCTACTTGAGCAGCAGAGGTAGTATCCTTAAATTTCATGTTCCAATTCTGCTTGCCAACAGAAAAATTACCATTACCATCTCCAGGAAATGCTTGCCCATGTTCAAACCTTTCATCCTTGAAAACTAAGTGGCATGAACCACCATCATCAACACAATATTGCCTTGGAAGTTCTCCAACAGCTCTGGCAGCTAAGTTAGCATGTTCTCCAAACTCAGCCACTGCTTGAGCAGCAGACGTAGTATCCTTAAATTTCATGTTCCAATTCTGCTTGCCAACAGAAAAATTACCATTACCATCTACAGGAAATGCTTGCCCATGTTCCAAACTTTCATCATTGAAACCTAAGTGGCATGAACCACCATCATCAACACAATATTGCCTTGAAAGTTCTACAACAGCTCTGGCAGCTAGGATTGCATGTTCTGCAAACTCAGCCGCTGCTTGAGCAGCAGAGGTAGTATCCTTAAATTTCATGTTCCAATTCTGCTTGCCAACAGAAAAATTACCATTACCATCTCCAGGAAATGCTTGCCCATGTTCCAACCTTTCATCCTTGAAACCTAAGTGGCATGAACCACCATCATCAACACAATATTGCCTTGAAAGTTCTCCAACAGCTCTGGCAGCTAAGTTTGCATGTTCTCCAAACTCAGTCGTTGCATGAGCAGCAGACGTAGTATCCTTAAATTTCATGTTCCAATTCTGCTTGCCAACAGAAAAATTACCATTACCATCTACAGGAAATGCTTTCCCATGTTCAAAACTATCATCGTTGAAACCTAAGTGGCATGAACCACCATCATCAACAAAATATTGCCTTGAAATTCTTCAACGGCTCTGGCAGCTAGGCTTGCATGTTCTCCAAACTCAGCCACTGCTTGAGCAGCAGAGGTAGTATCCTTAAATTTCATGTTCCAATTCTGCTTGCCAACAGAAAAATTACCATTACCATCTCAAGGAAATGCTTGCCCATGTTCCAACCTTTCATCCTTGAAACCTAAGTGGCATGAACCACCATCATCAAATCAATATTGCCTTGAAAGTTCTCCAACAGCTCTGGCAGCTACGTTTGCATGTTCTCCAAACTCAGTCGCTGCTTGAGCAGCAGACGTAGTATCCTTAAATTTCATGTTCCAATTTTGCTTGCCAACAGAAAAATTACCATTACCATCTACAGGAAATGCTTGCCCATGTTCAAAACATTCATCGTTGAAACCTAAGTGGCATGAACCACCATCATCAACATAATATTGCCTTGAAAGTTCTCCAACAGCTCTGGCAGCTAGGCTTGCATGTTCTCCAAACTCAGCCGCTGCTTGAGCAGCATCGGTAGCATCCTTAAATTTCATGTTCCAATACTGCCTACCAACAGAAAAATTACCATTACCATCTCAAGGAAATGATTGCCCATGTTCCAACCTTTCATCCTTGAAACCTAAGTGGCATGAACCGCCATCATCAACACAATATTGCCTTGAAAGTTCTACAACAGCTCTGGCCGCTAGGCTTGCATGTTCTCCAAACTCAGCTGCTGCTTGAGCAGCAGACGTAGCATCCTTAAATTTCATGTTCCAATACTGCCTACCAACAGAAAAATTACCATTACCATCTCCAGGTAATGCTTGCCCATGTTCAAAACTTTCATCGTTGTAACCTAAGTGGCATGACCTACCATCATCAACACAATATTGCCTCGAAAATTCTACAACAGCCCTGGCAGCTAGGCTTGCATGTTTTGCAAACTCAGCCGCTGCTTGAGCAGCAGAGGTAGTATCCTTAAATTTCATGTTCCAATTCTGCTTGCCAACAGAAAAATTACCATTACCATCTCCAGGAAATGCTTGCCCATGTTCAACACTTTCATCGTTGAAACCTAAGTGGCATGAACCACCATCATCAACATAATATTGCCTTGAAAGTTCTCCAACAGCTCTAGCAGCTAGGCTTGCATGTTCTCCAAACTCAGCCGCTGCTTGAGCAGCAGAGGTAGCATCCTTAAATTTCATGTTCCAATATTGCCTACCAACAGAACAATTACCATTACCATCTCAAGGAAATGATTGCCCATGTTCCAACCTTTCATCCTTGAAACCTAAGTGGCATGAACCGCCATCCTCAACACAATATTTCCTTGAAAGTTCTCCAACAGCTCTGGCCGCTAAGTTTGCATGTTCTCCAAACTCAGCCGCTGCTTGAGCAGCAGACGTAGTATCCTTACATTTCATGTTCCAATTCTGCTTGCCAACAGAAAAATTAAAATTACCATCTTAAGGAAATGATTGCCCATGTTCCAACCTTTCACCCTTGAAACCTAAGTGGCATGAACCACCATCATCAACACAATATTGCCTTGAAAGTTCTCCAACAGCTCTGGCAGCTAGGTTTGCATGTTCTCCAAACTCAGCCGCTGCTTGAGCAGCAGAGGTAGCATCCTTAAATTTCACGTTCCAATACTGCCTACCAACAGAAAAATTACCATTACCATCTCAAGGAAATGATTGCTCATGTTCCAACCTTTCATTCTTGAAACCTAAGTGGCATGAACCACCATCATGAATACAATATTTCCTTGAAAGTTCTCCAACAGCTCTGGCAGCTAGGCTTGCATGTTCTCCAAACTCAGCCGCTGCTTGAGCTGTAGAGGTAGTATCCTTAAATATCATGTTCCAATTCTGCTAGCCAACAGAAAAATTACCATTACCATCTCCAGGATTCGCTTGCCCATGTTCCAACCTTTCATCCTTAAAACCTAAGTGGCATGAACCACCATCATGAACATAATATTGCCTTGAAAGTTCTCCAACAGCTCTGGCAGCTAGGTTTGCATGTTCTCCAAACTCAGCCGCTGCTTGAGCAGCAGAGGTAGTATCCTTAAATATCATGTTCCAATTCTGCTTGCCAACAGAAAAATTACCATTACCATCTCCAGGAAATGCTTGCCCATGTTCAAAACTTTCATCGTTGAAACCTAAGTGGCATGAACAACCATCATCAACACAATATTGCCTTGTAAGTTCTCCAACAGCTCTGGCAGCTAGGCTTGCATGTTCTCCAAACTCAGTCGCTGCTTGAGCAGCAGAGGTAGCATCCTTAAATTTCACGTTCCAATACTTCCTACCAACAGAAAAATTACCATTACAATCTCAAGGAAATGATTGCCCATGTTCCAACCTTTCATCCTTGAAATCAAAGTGGCATGAACCACCATCATCAACACAAAATTGCCTTGAAAGTTCTCCAACAGCTCTGGCAGCTAGGCTTGAATGTTCTCCAAACTCAGCCGCTGCTTGAGCATCAAAGGTAGCATCCTTAAATTTCATGTTCCAATACTGCATGCCAAGAGAACAATTACCATTACCATCTCAAGGAAATGATTGCCCATGATCCAACCTTTTATCCTTGAAACCTAAGTGGCATGAACCACCATCATCAATACAATATTGCCTTGAAAGTTCTACAACATCTCTGGCAGCTAGGTTTGCATGTTATCCAAACTCAGTCGCTGCTTGAGCAGCAGACATAGTATCCTTAAATTTCATGTTCCAATTCTGCTTGCCAACAGAAAAATTACCATTACCATCTCCAGAAAATGCTTGCCCATGTTCAAAACTTTCATCGTTGAAACCTAAGTGGCATGAACAACCATCATCAACATAATATTGCCTTGAAAGTTCTCCAACAGCTGTGGCAGCTAGGCTTGTATGTTCTCCAAACTCAGCCGCTGCTTGAGCAGCAGAGGTAGCATCCTTAAATTTCACGTTCCAATACTGCCTACCAACAGAAAAATTACCATTACCATCTCAAGGAAATGATTGCCCATGTTCCAACCTTTCATCCTTGAAATCAAAGTGGCATGAACCACCATCATCAACACAAAATTGCCTTGAAAGTTCTCCAACAGCTCTGGCTGCTAGGCTTGCATGTTCTCCAAACTCAGCCGTTGCTTGAGCAGCAGAGGTAGCATCCTTAAATTTCATGTTCCAATTCTGCTTGCCAACAGAAAAATTACCATTACCATCTCCACGAAATGCTTGCCCATGTTCCAACCTTTCATCCTTGAAAGCTAAGTGGCATGAACCACCATCATCCACACAATATTGCCTTGATAGTTCTCCAACAGCTCTGGCAGCTAGGTTTGCATGTTCTCCAAACTCGGTCGCTGCTTGAGTAGCAGACGTAGTATCCTTAAATTTCATGTTCCAATTCTGCTTGCCAACAGAAAAATTACCATTACCATCTCCAGAAAATGCTTGCCCATGTTCAAAACTTTCATCGTTGAAACCTAAGTGGCATGAACAACCATCATCAACATAATATTGCCTTGAAAGTTCTCCAACAGCTCTGGCAGCTAGGCTTGCATGTTCTCCAAACTCAGCCGCTGAATGAGCAGCAGATGTAGCATCCTTAAATTTCATGTTCCAATACTGCCTACCAATAGAAAAATTACCATTACCATCTCAAGGAAATGATTGCCCATGTTCCAAACTTTCATCCTTGAAACCTAAGTGTCATGAACCACCATCATCAACATAATATTGCCTTGAAAGTTCTCCAACAGCTCTGGCAGCTAGGCCTGCATGTTCTCCAAACTCAGCCTCTACTTGAGCAGCAGAGGTAGCATCCTTAAATTTCATGTTCCAATAGTGCCTACCAACAGAAAAATTACCATTACCATCTCAAGGAAATGATTGCCCATGTTCCAAACTTTAACCCTTGAAACCTAAGTGGCTTTAACCACCATCATCAACACAATATTGCCTTGAAAGTTCTCCAACAGCTCTGGCAGCTAGGTTTGCATATTCTCCAAACTCAGCCGCTGCTTGAGCAGCAGAGGTAGCATCCTTAAATTTCACGTTCCAATACTGCTTACCAACAGAAAAATTATCATTACCATCTCAAGGAAATGATTGCTCATGTTCCAACCTATTATCCTTGAAACCTAAGTGGCATGAACCACCATCATCAATACAATATTGCCTTGAAAGTTCTCCAACAGCTCTGGCAGCTAGGCTTGCATGTTCTCCAAACTCAGCCGCTGCTTGAGCAGCAGAGGTAGTATCCTTAAATATCATGTTCCAATTCTGCTTGCCAACAGAAAAATTACCATTACCATCTCCAGGAAATGCTTGCCCATGTTCAAAACTTTCATCGTTGAAACCTAAGTGGCATGAACCACCATCATCAACATAATATTGCCTTGAAAGTTCTCCAACAGCTCTGGCAGCTAGGCTTGCATGTTCTCCAAACTCAGCCGCTGCTTGAGCAGCAGAGGTAGCATCCTTAAATTTCATGTTCCAATACTGCCTACCTACATAAAAATTACCATTACCATCTCATGGAAATGATTGCCCATGTTCCAACCTTTCATCCTTGAAACCTAAGTGGCATGAACCGCCATCATCAACACAATATTTCCTTGAAAGTTCTACAACAGCGCTAGCCGCTAGGCTTGCATGTTCTGCAAACTCAGTCGCTACTTGAGCAGCTGAGGTAGAATCCTTAAATTTCATGTTCCAATTCTACTTGCCAACAGAAAAATTACCATTACCATCTCCAGGAAATGCTTGCCCATGTTCAAAACTTTCATCGTTGTAACCTAAGTGGCATGAACTACCATCATCAACACAATATTGCCTTGAAAGTTCTACAACAACTCTGGCAGCTAGGCTTGCATGTTCTGCAAACTCAGCCGCTACTTGAGCAGCAGAGGTAGTATCCTTAAATTTCATGTTCCAATTCTGCTTGCCAACAGAAAAATTACCATTACCATCTCCAGGAAATGCTTGCCCATGTTCAAACCTTTCATCCTTGAAAACTAAGTGGCATGAACCACCATCATCAACACAATATTGCCTTGGAAGTTCTCCAACAGCTCTGGCAGCTAAGTTAGCATGTTCTCCAAACTCAGCCACTGCTTGAGCAGCAGACGTAGTATCCTTAAATTTCATGTTCCAATTCTGCTTGCCAACAGAAAAATTACCATTACCATCTACAGGAAATGCTTGCCCATGTTCCAAACTTTCATCATTGAAACCTAAGTGGCATGAACCACCATCATCAACACAATATTGCCTTGAAAGTTCTACAACAGCTCTGGCAGCTAGGATTGCATGTTCTGCAAACTCAGCCGCTGCTTGAGCAGCAGAGGTAGTATCCTTAAATTTCATGTTCCAATTCTGCTTGCCAACAGAAAAATTACCATTACCATCTCCAGGAAATGCTTGCCCATGTTCCAACCTTTCATCCTTGAAACCTAAGTGGCATGAACCACCATCATCAACACAATATTGCCTTGAAAGTTCTCCAACAGCTCTGGCAGCTAAGTTTGCATGTTCTCCAAACTCAGTCGTTGCATGAGCAGCAGACGTAGTATCCTTAAATTTCATGTTCCAATTCTGCTTGCCAACAGAAAAATTACCATTACCATCTACAGGAAATGCTTTCCCATGTTCAAAACTATCATCGTTGAAACCTAAGTGGCATGAACCACCATCATCAACAAAATATTGCCTTGAAATTCTCCAACGGCTCTGGCAGCTAGGCTTGCATGTTCTCCAAACTCAGCCACTGCTTGAGCAGCAGAGGTAGTATCCTTAAATTTCATGTTCCAATTCTGCTTGCCAACAGAAAAATTACCATTACCATCTCAAGGAAATGCTTGCCCATGTTCCAACCTTTCATCCTTGAAACCTAAGTGGCATGAACCACCATCATCAACACAATATTGCCTTGAAAGTTCTCCAACAGCTCTGGCAGCTACGTTTGCATGTTCTCCAAACTCAGTCGCTGCTTGAGCAGCAGACGTAGTATCCTTAAATTTCATGTTCCAATTTTGCTTGCCAACAGAAAAATTACCATTACCATCTACAGGAAATGCTTGCCCATGTTCAAAACATTCATCGTTGAAACCTAAGTGGCATGAACCACCATCATCAACATAATATTGCCTTGAAAGTTCTCCAACAGCTCTGGCAGCTAGGCTTGCATGTTCTCCAAACTCAGCCGCTGCTTGAGCAGCATCGGTAGCATCCTTAAATTTCATGTTCCAATACTGCCTACCAACAGAAAAATTACCATTACCATCTCAAGGAAATGATTGCCCATGTTCCAACCTTTCATCCTTGAAACCTAAGTGGCATGAACCGCCATCATCAACACAATATTGCCTTGAAAGTTCTACAACAGCTCTGGCCGCTAGGCTTGCATGTTCTCCAAACTCAGCTGCTGCTTGAGCAGCAGACGTAGCATCCTTAAATTTCATGTTCCAATACTGCCTACCAACAGAAAAATTACCATTACCATCTCCAGGTAATGCTTGCCCATGTTCAAAACTTTCATCGTTGTAACCTAAGTGGCATGACCTACCATCATCAACACAATATTGCCTCGAAAATTCTACAACAGCCCTGGCAGCTAGGCTTGCATGTTTTGCAAACTCAGCCGCTGCTTGAGCAGCAGAGGTAGTATCCTTAAATTTCATGTTCCAATTCTGCTTGCCAACAGAAAAATTACCATTACCATCTCCAGGAAATGCTTGCCCATGTTCAACACTTTCATCGTTGAAACCTAAGTGGCATGAACCACCATCATCAACATAATATTGCCTTGAAAGTTCTCCAACAGCTCTAGCAGCTAGGCTTGCATGTTCTCCAAACTCAGCCGCTGCTTGAGCAGCAGAGGTAGCATCCTTAAATTTCATGTTCCAATATTGCCTACCAACAGAACAATTACCATTACCATCTCAAGGAAATGATTGCCCATGTTCCAACCTTTCATCCTTGAAACCTAAGTGGCATGAACCGCCATCCTCAACACAATATTTCCTTGAAAGTTCTCCAACAGCTCTGGCCGCTAAGTTTGCATGTTCTCCAAACTCAGCCGCTGCTTGAGCAGCAGACGTAGTATCCTTACATTTCATGTTCCAATTCTGCTTGCCAACAGAAAAATTAAAATTACCATCTTAAGGAAATGATTGCCCATGTTCCAACCTTTCACCCTTGAAACCTAAGTGGCATGAACCACCATCATCAACACAATATTGCCTTGAAAGTTCTACAACAGCTCTGGTAGCTAGGCTTGCATGTTCTGCAAACTCAGCCGCTGCTTGAGCAGCAGAGGTAGCATCCTTAAATTTCATGTTCCAATTCTGCTTGCCAACAGAAAAATTACCATTACCATCTTAGGAAATGCTTGCCCATGTTCCAACCTTTCATCCTTAAAACCTAAGTGGCATGAACCACCATCATCAACACAAAATTGCCTTGAAAGTTCTCCAATAGCTCTGGCAGCTAGGTTTGCATGTTCTCCAAACTCAGCCGCTGCTTGAGCAGCAGAGGTAGCATCCTTAAATTTCACGTTCCAATACTGCCTACCAACAGAAAAATTACCATTACCATCTCAAGGAAATGATTGCTCATGTTCCAACCTTTCATTCTTGAAACCTAAGTGGCATGAACCACCATCATGAATACAATATTTCCTTGAAAGTTCTCCAACAGCTCTGGCAGCTAGGCTTGCATGTTCTCCAAACTCAGCCGCTGCTTGAGCTGTAGAGGTAGTATCCTTAAATATCATGTTCCAATTCTGCTAGCCAACAGAAAAATTACCATTACCTTCTCCAGGATTCGCTTGCCCATGTTCCAACCTTTCATCCTTAAAACCTAAGTGGCATGAACCACCATCATGAACATAATATTGCCTTGAAAGTTCTCCAACAGCTCTGGCAGCTAGGTTTGCATGTTCTCCAAACTCAGCCGCTGCTTGAGCAGCAGAGGTAGTATCCTTAAATATCATGTTCCAATTCTGCTTGCCAACAGAAAAATTACCATTACCATCTCCAGGAAATGCTTGCCCATGTTCAAAACTTTCATCGTTGAAACCTAAGTGGCATGAACAACCATCATCAACACAATATTGCCTTGTAAGTTCTCCAACAGCTCTGGCAGCTAGGCTTGCATGTTCTCCAAACTCAGTCGCTGCTTGAGCAGCAGAGGTAGCATCCTTAAATTTCACGTTCCAATACTTCCTACCAACAGAAAAATTACCATTACAATCTCAAGGAAATGATTGCCCATGTTCCAACCTTTCATCCTTGAAATCAAAGTGGCATGAACCACCATCATCAACACAAAATTGCCTTGAAAGTTCTCCAACAGCTCTGGCAGCTAGGCTTGAATGTTCTCCAAACTCAGCCGCTGCTTGAGCATCAAAGGTAGCATCCTTAAATTTCATGTTCCAATACTGCATGCCAAGAGAACAATTACCATTACCATCTCAAGGAAATGATTGCCCATGATCCAACCTTTTATCCTTGAAACCTAAGTGGCATGAACCACCATCATCAATACAATATTGCCTTGAAAGTTCTACAACATCTCTGGCAGCTAGGTTTGCATGTTATCCAAACTCAGTCGCTGCTTGAGCAGCAGACATAGTATCCTTAAATTTCATGTTCCAATTCTGCTTGCCAACAGAAAAATTACCATTACCATCTCCAGAAAATGCTTGCCCATGTTCAAAACTTTCATCGTTGAAACCTAAGTGGCATGAACAACCATCATCAACATAATATTGCCTTGAAAGTTCTCCAACAGCTGTGGCAGCAAGGCTTGTATGTTCTCCAAACTCAGCCGCTGCTTGAGCAGCAGAGGTAGCATCCTTAAATTTCACGTTCCAATACTGCCTACCAACAGAAAAATTACCATTACCATCTCAAGGAAATGATTGCCCATGTTCCAACCTTTCATCCTTGAAATCAAAGTGGCATGAACCACCATCATCAACACAAAATTGCCTTGAAAGTTCTCCAACAGCTCTGGCTGCTAGGCTTGCATGTTCTCCAAACTCAGCCGTTGCTTGAGCAGCAGAGGTAGCATCCTTAAATTTCATGTTCCAATTCTGCTTGCCAACAGAAAAATTACCATTACCATCTCCACGAAATGCTTGCCCATGTTCCAACCTTTCATCCTTGAAAGCTAAGTGGCATGAACCACCATCATCCACACAATATTGCCTTGATAGTTCTCCAACAGCTCTGGCAGCTAGGTTTGCATGTTCTCCAAACTCGGTCGCTGCTTGAGTAGCAGACGTAGTATCCTTAAATTTCATGTTCCAATTCTGCTTGCCAACAGAAAAATTACCATTACCATCTCCAGAAAATGCTTGCCCATGTTCAAAACTTTCATCGTTGAAACCTAAGTGGCATGAACAACCATCATCAACATAATATTGCCTTGAAAGTTCTCCAACCGCTCTGGCAGCTAGGCTTGCATGTTCTCCAAACTCAGACGCTGCTTGAGCAGCAGAGGTAGCATCCTTAAATTTCCTGTTCCAATACTGCCTACCAACCGAAAAATAACCATTACCATCTCAAGGAAATGATTGCCCATGTTCCAACCTTTCATCCTAGAAACCTAAGTGGCATGAACCGCCATCATCAACACAATATTTCCTTGAAAGTTCTCCAACAGCTCTGGCAGCTAGGCTTGCATGTTCTCCAAACTCAGCCGCTGCTTGAGCAGCAGAGGTAGTATCCTTAAATATCATGTTCCAATTCTGCTTGCCAACAGAACAATTACCATTACCATCTCCAAGAAATGCTTGCCCATGTTCAAAACTTTCATCGTTGAAACCTAAGTGGCATGAACCACCATCATCAACACAATATTACCTTGAAAGTTCTCCAACAGCTCTGGCATCTAGGCTTGCATGTTCTCCAAACTCAGCCGCTGCTTGAGCAGCAAAGGTAGCATCCTTAAATTTCATGTTCCAATACTGCATGCCAACAGAACAATTACCATTGCCATCTCAAGGAAATGATTGCCCATGTTCCAACCTTTTATCCTTTAAACCTAAGTGGCATGAACCACCATCATCAATACAATATTGCCTTGAAAGTTCTACAACATCTCTGGCAGCTAGGTTTGCATGTTCTCCAAACACAGTCGCTGCTTGAGCAGCAGACATAGTATCCTTAAATTTCATGTTCCAATTCTGCTTACCAACAGAAAAATTACCATTACCATCTCCAGAAAAAGCTTGCCCATGTTCAAAACTTTCATCGTTGAAACCTGAGTGGCATGAACAACCATCATCAACATAATATTGCCTTGAAAGTTCTCCAACAGCTCTGGCAGCTAGGCTTGTATGTTCTCCAAACTCAGCCGCTGCTTGAGCAGCAGAGGTAGCATCCTTAAATTTCACGTTCCAATACTGCCTACCAACAGAAAAATTACCATTACCATCTCAAGGAAATGATTGCCCATGTTCCAACCTTTCATCCTTGAAATCAAAGTGGCATGAACCACCATCATCAACACAAAATTGCCTTGAAAGTTCTCCAACAGCTCTGGCTGCTAGGCTTGCATGTTCTCCAAACTCAGCCGTTGCTTGAGCAGCAGAGGTAGCATCCTTAAATTTCATGTTCCAATTCTGCTTGCCAACAGAAAAATTACCATTACCATCTCCACGAAATGCTTGCCCATGTTCCAACCTTTCATCCTTGAAAGCTAAGTGGCATGAACCACCATCATCCACACAATATTGCCTTGATAGTTCTCCAACAGCTCTGGCAGCTAGGTTTGCATGTTCTCCAAACTCGGTCGCTGCTTGAGTAGCAGACGTAGTATCCTTAAATTTCATGTTCCAATTCTGCTTGCCAACAGAAAAATTACCATTACCATCTCCAGAAAATGCTTGCCCATGTTCAAAACTTTCATCGTTGAAACCTAAGTGGCATGAACAACCATCATCAACATAATATTGCCTTGAAAGTTCTCCAACAGCTCTGGCAGCTAGGCTTGCATGTTCTCCAAACTCAGACGCTGCTTGAGCAGCAGAGGTAGCATCCTTAAATTTCCTGTTCCAATACTGCCTACCAACAGAAAAATAACCATTACCATCTCAAGGAAATGATTGCCCATGTTCCAACCTTTCATCCTAGAAACCTAAGTGGCATGAACCGCCATCATCAACACAATATTTCCTTGAAAGTTCTCCAACAGCTCTGGCAGCTAGGCTTGCATGTTCTCCAAACTCAGCCGCTGCTTGAGCAGCAGAGGTAGTATCCTTAAATATCATGTTCCAATTCTGCTTGCCAACAGAACAATTACCATTACCATCTCCAAGAAATGCTTGCCCATGTTCAAAACTTTCATCGTTGAAACCTATGTGGCATTAACCACCATCATCAACATAATATTACCTTGAAAGTTCTCCAACAGCTCTGGCAGCTAGGCTTGCATGTTCTCCAAACTCAGCCGCTGCTTGAGCAGCAAAGGTAGCATCCTTAAATTTTATGTTCCAATACTGCATGCCAACAGAACAATTACCATTGCCATCTCCAGGAAATGATTGCCCATGTTCCAACCTTTTATCCTTGAAACCTAAGTGGCATGAACCACCATCATCAATACAATATTGCCTTGAAAGTTCTACAACATCTCTGGCAGCTAGGTTTGCATGTTCTCCAAACACAGTCGCTGCTTGAGCAGCAGACATAGTATCCTTAAATTTCATGTTCCAATTCTGCTTACCAACAGAAATATTACCATTACCATCTCCAGAAAAAGCTTGCCCATGTTCAAAACTTTCATCGTTGAAACCTAAGTGGCATGAACAACCATCATCAACATAATATTGCCTTGAAAGTTCTCCAACAGCTCTGGCAGTTAGGCTTGTATGTTCTCCAAACTCAGCCGCTGCTTGAGCAGCAGAGGTAGCATCCTTAAATTTCATGTTCCAATACTGCCTACCAACAGAAAAATTACCATTACCATCTCAAGGAAATGATTGCCCATGTTCCAACCTTTCATCCTTGAAATCAAAATGGCATGAACCACCATCATCAACACAAAATTGCCTTGAAAGTTCTCCAACAACTCTGGCTGCTAGGCTTGCATGTTCTCCAAACTCAGCCGTTGCTTGAGCAGCAGAGGTAGCATCCTTAAATTTCATGTTCCAATTCTGCTTGCCAACAGAAAAATTACCATTACCATCTCCAAGAAATGCTTGCCCATGTTCCAACCTTTCATCCTTGAAAGCTAAGTGGCATGAACCACCATCATCAACACAATATTGCCTTGATAGTTCTCCAACAGCTCTGGCAGCTAGGTTTGCATGTTCTCCAAACTCAGTCGCTGCTTGAGCAGCAGACGTAGTATCCTTAAATTTCATGTTCCAATTCTGCTTGCCAACAGAAAAATTACCATTACCATCTCCAGAAAATGCTTGCCCATGTTCAAAACTTTCATCGTTGAAACCTAAGTGGCATGAACAACCATCATCAACATAATATTGCCTTGAAAGTTCTCCAACAGCTCTGGCAGCTAGGCTTGCATGTTCTCCAAACTCAGACGCTGCTTGAGCAGCAGAGGTAGCATCCTTAAATTTCATGTTCCAATACTGCCTACCAACACAAAAATAACCATTACCATCTCAAGGAAATGATTGCCCATGTTCCAACCTTTCATCCTAGAAACCTAAGTGGCATGAACCGCCATCATCAACACAATATTTCCTTGAAAGTTCTCCAACAGCTCTGGCAGCTAAGCTTGCATGTTCTCCAAACTCAGCCGCTGCTTGAGCAGCAGAGGTAGTATCCTTAAATATCATGTTCCAATTCTGCTTGCCAACAGAACAATTACCATTACCATCTCCAAGAAATGCTTGCCCATGTTCAAAACTTTCATCGTTGAAACCTAAGTGGCATGAACCACCATCATCAACACAATATTGCCTTGATAGTTCTCCAACAGCTCTGGCAGCTAGGTTTGCATGTTCTCCAAACTCAGTCGCTACTTGAGCAGCAGACGTAGTATCCTTAAATTTCATGTTCCAATTCTGCTTGCCAACAGAATAATTACCATTACCATCTCCAGAAAATGCTTGCCCATGTTCAAAACTTTCATCGTTGAAACCTAAGTGGCATGAACAACCATCATCAACATAATATTGCCTTGAAAGTTCTCCAACAGCTCTGGCAGCTAGGCTTGCATGTTCTCCAAACTCAGACGCTGCTTGGGCAGCAGAGGTAGCATCCTTAAATTTCATGTTCCAATACTGCCTACCAACAGAAAAATAACCATTACCATCTCAAGGAAATGATTGCCCATGTTCCAACCTTTCATCCTAGAAACCTAAGTGGCATGAACCGCCAGCATCAACACAATATTTCCTTGAAAGTTCTCCAACAGCTCTGGCAGCTAGGCTTGTATGTTCTCCAAACTCAGCCGCTGCTTGAGCAGCAGAGGTAGCATCCTTAAATTTCACGTTCCAATACTGCCTACCAACAGAAAAATTACCATTACCATCTCAAGGAAATGATAGCCCATGTTCCAACCTTTCATCCTTGAAATCAAAGTGGCATGAACCACCATCATCAACACAAAATTGCCTTGAAAGTTCTCCAACAGCTCAGGCTGCTAGGCTTGCATGTTCTCCAAACTCAGCCGTTGCTTGAGCAGCAGAGGTAGCATCCTTAAATTTCATGTTCCAATTCTGCTTGCCAACAGAAAAATTACCATTACCATCTCCATGAAATGCTTGCCCATGTTCCAACCTTTCATCCTTGAAAGCTAAGTGGCATGAACCACCATCATCAATACAAAATTGCCTTGAATGTTCTCCAACAGCTCTGGCTGCTAGGCTTGCATGTTCTCCAAACACAGCCGTTGCTTGAGCAGCAGAGGGAGCATCCTTAAATTTCATGTTCCAATTCTGCTTGCCAACAGAAAAAATTACCATTACCATCTCCAAGAAATGCTTGCCCATGTTCCAACCTTTCATCCTTGAAAGCTAAGTGGCATGAACCACCATCATCAACACAATATTGCCTTGATAGTTCTCCAACAGCTCTGGCAGCTAGGTTTGCATGTTCTCCAAACTCAGTCGCTGCTTGAGCAGCAGACGTAGTATCCTTAAATTTCATGTTCCAATTCTGCTTGCCAACAGAAAAATTACCATTACCATCTCCAGAAAATGCTTGCCCATGTTCAAAACTTTCATCGTTGAAACCTAAGTGGCATGAACAACCATCATCAACATAATATTGCCTTGAAAGTTCTCCAACAGCTCTGGCAGCTAGGCTTGCATGTTCTCCAAACTCAGACGCTGCTTGAGCAGCAGAGGTAGCATCCTTAAATTTCATGTTCCAATACTGCCTACCAACAGAAAAATAACCATTACCATCTCAAGGAAATGATTGCCCATGTTCCAACCTTTCATCCTAGAAACCTAAGTGGCATGAACCGCCATCATCAACACAATATTTCCTTGAAAGTTCTCCAACAGCTCTGGCAGCTAGGCTTGCATGTTCTCCAAACTCAGCCGCTGCTTGAGCAGCAGAGGTAGTATCCTTAAATATCATGTTCCAAATCTGCTTGACAACAGAACAATTACCATTACCATCTCCAAGAAATGCTTGCCCATGTTCAAAACTTTCATCGTTGAAACCTAAGTGGCATGAACCACCATCATCAACACAATATTGCCTTGATAGTTCTCCAACAGCTCTGGCAGCTAGGTTTGCATGTTCTCCAAACTCAGTCGCTGCTTGAGCAGCAGACGTAGTATCCTTAAATTTCATGTTCCAATTCTGCTTGCCAACAGAAAAATTACCATTACCATCTCCAAGAAATGCTTGCCCATGTTCAAAACTTTCATCGTTGAAACCTAAGTGGCATGAACAACCATCATCAACATAATATTGCCTTGAAAGTTCTCCAACAGCTCTGGCAGCTAGGCTTGCATGTTCTCCAAACTCAGACACTGCTTGAGCAGCAGAGGTAGCATCCTTAAATTTCATGTTCCAATACTGCCTACCAACAGAAAAATAACCATTACCATCTCAAGGAAATGATTGCCCATGTTCCAACCTTTCATCCTAGAAACCTAAGTGGCATGAACCGCCATCATCAACACAATATTTTCCTTGAATGTTCTCCAACAGCTCTGGCTGCTAGGCTTGCATGTTCTCCAAACTCAGCCGTTGCTTGAGCAGCAGAGGTAGCATCCTTAAATTTCATGTTCCAATTCTGCTTGCCAACAGAAAAATTACCATTACCATCTCCAAGAAATGCTTGCCCATGTTCCAACCTTTCATCCTTGAAAGCTAAGTGGCATGAACCACCATCATCAACACAATATTGCCTTGATAGTTCTCCAACAGCTCTGGCAGCTAGGTTTGCATGTTCTCCAAACTCAGTCGCTGCTTGAGCAGCAGACGTAGTATCCTTAAATTTCATGTTCCAATTCTGCTTGCCAACAGAAAAATTACCATTACCATCTCCAGAAAATGCTTGCCCATGTTCAAAACTTTCATCGTTGAAACCTAAGTGGCATGAACAACCATCATCAACATAATATTGCCTTGAAAGTTCTCCAACAGCTCTGGCAGCTAGGCTTGCATGTTCTCCAAACTCAGACGCTGCTTGAGCAGCAGAGGTAGCATCCTTAAATTTCATGTTCCAATACTGCCTACCAACACAAAAATAACCATTACCATCTCAAGGAAATGATTGCCCATGTTCCAACCTTTCATTCTAGAAACCTAAGTGGCATGAACCGCCATCATCAACACAATATTTCCCTGAAAGTTCTCCAACAGCTCTGGCAGCTAGGCTTGCATGTTCTCCAAACTCAGCCGCTGCTTGAGCAGCAGAGGTAGTATCCTTAAATATCATGTTCCAATTCTGCTTGCCAACAGAACAATTACCATTACCATCTCCAAGAAATGCTTGCCCATGTTCAAAACTTTCATCGTTGAAACCTAAGTGGCATGAACCACCATCATCAACACAATATTGCCTTGATAGTTCTCCAACAGCTCTGGCAGCTAGGTTTGCATGTTCTCCAAACTCAGTCGCTACTTGAGCAGCAGACGTAGTATCCTTAAATTTCATGTTCCAATTCTGCTTGCCAACAGAATAATTACCATTACCATCTCCAGAAAATGCTTGCCCATGTTCAAAACTTTCATCGTTGAAACCTAAGTGGCATGAACAACCATCATCAACATAATATTGCCTTGAAAGTTCTCCAACAGCTCTGGCAGCTAGGCTTGCATGTTCTCCAAACTCAGATGCTGCTTGAGCAGCAGAGGTAGCATCCTTAAATTTCATGTTCCAATACTGCCTACCAACAGAAAAATAACCATTACCATCTCAAGGAAATGATTGCCCATGTTCAAACCTTTCATCCTAGAAACCTAAGTGGCATGAACCGCCAGCATCAACACAATATTTCCTTGAAAGTTCTCCAACAGCTCTGGCAGCTAGGCTTGTATGTTCTCCAAACTCAGCCGCTGCTTGAGCAGCAGAGGTAGCATCCTTAAATTTCACGTTCCAATACTGCCTACCAACAGAAAAATTACCATTACCATCTCAAGGAAATGATAGCCCATGTTCCAACCTTTCATCCTTGAAATCAAAGTGGCATGAACCACCATCATCAACACAAAATTGCCGTGAAAGTTCTCCAACAGCTCAGGCTGCTAGGCTTGCATGTTCTCCAAACTCAGCCGTTGCTTGAGCAGCAGAGGTAGCATCCTTAAATGTCATGTTCCAATTCTGCTTGCCAACAGAAAAATTACCATTACCATCTCCAAGAAATGCTTGCCCATGTTCCAACCTTTCATCCTTGAAAGCTAAGTGGCATGAACCACCATCATCAATACAAAATTGCCTTGAATGTTCTCCAACAGCTCTGGCTGCTAGGCTTGCATGTTCTCCAAACTCAGCCGTTGCTTGAGCAGCAGAGGTAGCATCCTTAAATTTCATGTTCCAATTCTGCTTGCCAACAGAAAAATTACCATTACCATCTCCAAGAAATGCTTGCCCATGTTCCAACCTTTCATCCTTGAAAGCTAAGTGGCATGAACCACCATCATCAACACAATATTGCCTTGATAGTTCTCCAACAGCTCTGGCAGCTAGGTTTGCATGTTCTCCAAACTCAGTCGCTGCTTGAGCAGCAGACGTAGTATCCTTAAATTTCATGTTCCAATTCTGCTTGCCAACAGAAAAATTACCATTACCATCTCCAGAAAATGCTTACCCATGTTCAAAACTTTCATCGTTGAAACCTAAGTGGCATGAACAACCATCATCAACATAATATTGCCTTGAAAGTTCTCCAATAGCTCTGGCAGCTAGGCTTGCATGTTCTCCAAACTCAGACGCTGCTTGAGCAGCAGAGGTAGCATCCTTAAATTTCATGTTCCAATACTGCCTACCAACAGAAAAATAACCATTACCATCTCAAGGAAATGATTGCCCATGTTCCAACCTTTCATCCTAGAAACCTAAGCGGCATGAATCGCCATCATCAACACAATATTTCCTTGAAAGTTCTCCAACAGCTCTGGCTGCTAGGCTTGCATGTTCTCCAAACTCAGCCGCTGCTTGAGCAGCAGAGGTAGTATCCTTAAATATCATGTTCCAAATCTGCTTGACAACAGAACAATTACCATTACCATCTCCAAGAAATGCTTGCCCATGTTCAAAACTTTCATCGTTGAAACCTAAGTGGCATGAACCACCATCATCAACACAATATTGCCTTGATAGTTCTCCAACAGCTCTGGCAGCTAGGTTTGCATGTTCTCCAAACTCAGTCGCTGCTTGAGCAGCAGACGTAGTATCCTTAAATTTCATGTTCCAATTCTGCTTGCCAACAGAAAAATTACCATTACCATCTCCAAGAAATGCTTGCCCATGTTCAAAACTTTCATCGTTGAAACCTAAGTGGCATGAACAACCATCATCAACATAATATTGCCTTGAAAGTTCTCCAACAGCTCTGGCAGCTAGGCTTGCATGTTCTCCAAACTCAGACACTGCTTGAGCAGCAGAGGTAGCATCCTTAAATTTCATGTTCCAATACTGCCTACCAACAGAAAAATAACCATTACCATCTCAAGGAAATGATTGCCCATGTTCCAACCTTTCATCCTAGAAACCTAAGTGGCATGAACCGCCATCATCAACACAATATTTTCTTGAAAGTTCTCCAACAGCTCTGGCAGCTAGGCTTGCATGTTCTCCAAACTCAGCCGCTGCTTGAGTAGCAGAGGTAGTATCCTTAAATATCATGGTCCAATTCTGCTTGCCAACAGAACAATTACCATTACCATCTCCAAGAAATGCTTGCCCATGTTCAAAACTTTCATCCTTGAAACCTAAGTGGCATTAACCACCATCATCAACACAATATTGCCTTGAAAGTTCTCCAACAGCTCTGGCAGCTAGGTTTGCATGTTCTCCAAACTCAGCCGCTGCTTGAGCAGCAGAGGTAGCATCCTTAAATTTCACGTTCCAATACTGCCTACCAACAGAAAAATTACCATTACCATCTCAAGGAAATGATTGCCCATGTTCCAACCTTTCATCCTTGAAATCAAAGTGGCATGAACCACCATCATCAACACAAAATTGCCTTGAAAGTTCTCCAACAGCTCTGGCTGCTAGGCTTGCATGTTCTCCAAACTCAGCCGCTGCTTGAGCAGCAGAGGTAGCATCCTTAAATTTCATGTTCCAATACTGCATGCCAACAGAACAATTACCATTACCATCTCAAGGAAATGATTGCCCATGTTCCAACCTTTCATCCTTGAAACCTAAGTGGCATGAACCGCCATCATCAGCACAATATTTCCTTGAAAGTACTCCAACAGCTCTGGTAGCTAGGCTTGAATGTTCTCCAAACTCAGCTGCTGCTTGAGCAGCAGAGGTAGTATCCTTAAATTTCATGTTCCAATTTTTCTTGCCAATAGAACAATTACCATTACCATCTCCAAGAAATGATTGTCCATAATCCAACCTTTCATCCTTGAAACCTGAGTGGCATGAACTACCATCATCAACACAATATTGCCTTGAAAGTTCTATAACAGCTCTGGCAGCTAGGCTTGCATGTTCTTCAAACTCAACCGCTGCTTGAGCAGCAGAGGTAGTATCCTTAAATTTCATGTTCCAATTCTGCTTGCCAACAGAAAAATTACCATTACCATCTCCAGGAAATGCTTGCCCATGTTCCAACCTTTAATCCTTGAAACCTAAGTGGCATGAACCACCATCATCAACACAATATTGCCTTGAAAGTTCTCCAACAGCACTGGCAGCTAGGCTTGCATGTTCTCCAAATTCAGCCGCTGCTTGAGTAGCAGACGTAGTATCCTTAAATTTCATGTTCCAATTCTGCTTGCCAACAGAAAAATTACCATTACCATCTCCAGGAAATGCTTGCCCATGTTCAAAACTTTCATAGTTGAAACCTAAGTGGCATGAACCACCACCTTCATCAACATAATATTGCCTTGAAAGTTCTCCAACAGCTCTGGCAGCTAGGCTTGCATGTTCTCCAAACTCAGACGCTGCTTGAGCAGCAGAGGTAGCATCCTTAAATTTCATGTTCCAATACTGCCTACCAACAGAAAAATAACCATTACCATCTCAAGGAAATGATTGCCCATGTTCCAACCTTTCATCCTAGAAACCTAAGTGACATGAACCGCCATCATCAACACAATATTTCCTTGAAAGTTCTCCAACAGCTCTGCCAGCTAGGCTTGCATGTTCTCCAAACTCAGCCGCTACTTGAGCAGCAAAGGTAGTATCCTTAAATTTCATGTTCCAATTCTGCTTGCCAATTGAACAATTACCATTACCATCTCAAATAAATGATTGCCCATGTTCCAACCTTTCATCCTTGAAACCTAAGTGGCATGAACCACCATCATCAACATAATATTGCCTTGAAAGTTCTCCAACAGCTCTGGCAGCTAGGCTTGCATGTTCTCCAAACTCAGCCGCTGCTTGAGCAGCAGAGGTAGTATCCTTAAATTTCATGTTCCAATTCTGCTTGCCAATAGAACAATTACCATTACCATCTCCAAGAAAATGATTGCCCATGATCCAACCTTTTATCCTTGAAACCTAAGTAGCATGAACCACCATCATCAACACAATATTGCCTTGAAAGTTCTACAACAGCTCTGGCAGCTAGGCTTGCATGTTCTGCAAACTCAGTCGCTGCTTGAGTAGCAGAGGTAGCATCCTTAATTTGCATGTTCCAATTCTACCTGCCAACAGAAAAATTACCATTACCATCTCTAGGAATTGATTTCCCATGTTCTAACCTTTCAGCCTTGAAACCTAAGTGGCATGAACCACCATCATCAACACAATATTGCCTTGAAAGTTCTCCAACAGCTCTGATAGCTAGGCTTCTATTTTCGCCAAACTCAGCCGCTGGTTGAGTAGCAGACGTAGTATCCTTAAATTTCATGTTCCAATTCTGCTTGCCAACAGAAAAATTACCATTACCATCTCCAGGAATTGATTTCCCATGTTCCAACCTTTCAGCCTTGAAACCTAAGTGGCATGAACCACCATAATCAACATAATATTGCCTTGAAAGTTCTCCAACAGCTCTGGCAGCTAGGCTTGCATGTTCTACAAACTCAGCCACTGCTTGAGCAGCAGAGGTAGTATCCTTAAATTTCATGTTCCAATACTGTTTACCAACAGAAAAATTACCATTACTATCTCAAAGAAATGATTGCCCATGTTCCAACCTTTCATCCTTGAAACCTAAGTGGCATGAACCACCATCATCAACATAATATTGCCTTGAATTTTCTCCAACAGCTCTGGCAGCTAGGCTTGCATGTTCTCCAAACTCAGCCGCTGCTTGAGCAGCAGAGGTAGTATCCTTAAATTTCATGTTCCAATTATGCTTGCCAACAGAACAATTACCATTACCATCTCCAGGAAATGATTGCCCATGATCCAATATTTTATCCTTGAAACCTAAGTGGCATGAACCACCATCATCAACACAATATTGCCTTGAAAGTTCTACAACGGCTCTGGCAGCTAGGCTTGCATGTTCTGTAAACTCAGCCGCTGCTTGAGTAGCAGAGGTAGCATCCTTAAATTTCATGTTCAAATTCAACCTGCCAAAAGAAAAATTACCATTACCATCTCCAGGAATTGATTTCCCATGTTCCAAACTTTCAGCCATGAAACCTAAGTGGCATGAACCACCATCATAAACACAATATTGCCTTGAAAGTTCTCCAACAGCTCTGATAGCTCGGCTTGTATTTTCTTCAAACTCAGCCGCTGCTTGAGTAGCAGAGGTAGCATCCTTAAATTGCATGTTCCAATTCTGCTTGCCAACAGAAAAATTACCATTACCATCTCCAGGAATTGATTTCCCATGTTCCAACCTTTCAGCCTTGAAACCTAAGTGGCATGAACCACCATCATCAACATAATATTGCCTTGAAAGTTCTCCAACAGCTTTGGCAGCTAGGCTTGCATGTTCTACAAACTCAGCCGCTGCTTGAGCAGCAGAGGTAGTATCCTTAAATTTCATGTTCCAATACTGTTTTCCAACAGAAAAATTGCCATTACTATCTCAAAGAAATGATTGCCCATGTTCCAACCTTTCATCCTTGAAACCAAAGTGGCATGAACCACCATCATCAACACAATATTGCCTTGAAAGTTCTCCAACAGCTCTGGCAGCTAGCCTTGCAAGTTCTCCATACTCAGCCGCTGCTTGAGCAGCAGAGGTAGTATCCTTAAATTTTATGTTCCAATTGTGCTTGCCAATAGAACAATTACTATTACCATCTCCAGGAAATGATTGCCCATGATCCAACCTTTTATCCTTGAAACCTAAGTAGCATGAACCACCATTATCAACACAATATTGCCTTGAAAGTTCTACAACAGCTCTGGCAGCTAGGCTTGTATGTTCTGCAAACTCAGCCGCTGCTTGAGGAGCAGAGGTAGCATCCTTAAATTGCATGTTCCAATTCTACCTGCCAACAGAAAAATTACCATTACCATCTCCAGGAATTGATTTCCCATGTTCCAAACTTTCATCCTTGAAATGTAAGTGGCATGAACCACCATCATCAACACAATATTGCCTTGAAAGTTCTACAACAGCTCTGGCAGCTAGGCTTGCATGTTCTGCAAACTCAGCCGCTGCTTGAGTAGCAGAGGTAGCATCCATAAATTTCATGTTCCAATTCTACCTGCCAACAGAAAAATTACCATTACCATCTCCAGGAATTGATTTCCCATGTTCTAACCTTTCAGCCTTGAAACCTAGGTGGCATGAACCACCATCAACAACACAATATTGCCTTGAAAGTTCTCCAACAGCTTTGGCAGCTAGGCTTGCATGTTCTCCAAATTCAGCCGCTGCTTGAGCAGCAGACGTAGTATCCTTAAATTTCATGTTCCAATTCTGCTTGCCCAACAAAAATATTACCATTACCATCTCCAGAAAATGCTTTCCCATGTTCAAAACTTTCATCGTTGAAACCTAAGTGGCATGAACCACCATCATCAACATAGTATTGCCTTTAAAGTTCTCTAACAGCTCTGGCAGCTAGGCTTGCATGTTCTCCAAACTCAGCCGTTGCTTCAGCAGCAGAGGTAGCATCCTTAAATTTCATGTTCCAATACTACCTACCAATAGAAAAATTACCATAACCATCTCATGGAAATGATTGTCCATGTTCCAACCTTTCATACTTGAAACATAAGTGGCATGAACCGCCATCATCAACACAATATTTCCTTGAAAGTTCTCCAACAACTCTGGCAGCTAGGCTTGCATGTTCTCCAAACTCAGCCGCTGCTTGAGCAGCAGAGGTAGTATCCTTAAATTTCATGTTCCAATTCTGCTTGCCAATAGAAAAATTACCATTACCATCTCCAGGAAATGATTGCCCATGTTCCAACCTTTTATCCTTGAAACCTAAGTGGCATAAACCAACATCATCAACACAATATTGCCTTGAAAGTTCTACAACAGCTCTGGCAGCTAGGCTTGCATGTTCTGCAAATTCAGCCGCTGCTTGAGTAGCAGAGGTAGCATCCTTAAATTGCATGTTCCAATTCTGCTTGCCAACAGAAAAATTACCATTACCATCTCCAGGAATTGATTTCCCATGTTCCAACCTTTCAGCCTTGAAACCTAAGTGGCATGAACCACCATCATCAACATAATATTGCCTTGAAAGTTCTCCAATAGCTCTGGCAGCTAGGCTTGCATGTTCTACAAACTCAGCCGCTGCTTGAGCAGCAGAGGTAGTATCCTTAAATTTCATGTTCCAATACTGTTTACCAACAGAAAAATTACCATTACTATCTCAAAGAAATGATTGCCCATGTTCCAACCTTTCATCCTTGAAACCAAAGTGGCATGAACCACCATCATCAACACAATATTGCCTTGAAAGTTCTCCAACAGCTCTGGCAGCTAGCCTTGCAAGTTCTCCATACTCAGCCGCTGCTTGAGCAGCAGAGGTAGTATCCTTAAATTTCATGTTCCAATTCTGCTTGCCAACAGAACAATTACCATTACCATCTCCAGGAAATGATTGCCCATGATCCAACCTTTTATCCTTGAAACCTAAGTAGCATGAACCACCATTATCAACACAATATTGCCTTGAAAGTTCTACAACAGCTCTGGCAGCTAGGCTTGTATGTTCTGCAAACTCAGCCGCTGCTTGAGGAGCAGAGGTAGCATCCTTAAATTGCATGTTCCAATTCTACCTGCCAACAGAAAAATTACCATTACCATCTCCAGGAATTGATTTCCCATGTTCCAACCTTTCATCCTTGAAACGTAAGTGGCTTGAACCACCATCATCAACACAATATTGCCTTGAAAGTTCTACAACAGCTCTGGCAGCTAGGCTTGCATGTTCTGCAAACTCAGCCGCTGCTTGAGTAGCAGAGGTAGCATCCATAAATTTCATGTTCCAATTCTACCTGCCAACAAAAAAATTACCATTACCATCTCCATGAATTGATTTCCCATGTTCCAACCTTTCAGCCTTGAAACCTAAGTGGCATGAACCACCATCAACAACACAATATTGCCTTGAAAGTTCTCCAACAGCTCTGGCAGCTAGGCTTGCATGTTCTCCAAATTCAGCCGCTGCTTGAGCAGCAGACGTAGTATCCTTAAATTTCATGTTCCAATTCTGCTTGCCAACAAAAATATTACCATTACCATCTCCAGAAAATGCTTTCCCATGTTCAAAACTTTCATCGTTGAAACCTAAGTGGCATGAACCACCATACTCAACATAGTATTGCCTTTAAAGTTCTCCAACAGCTCTGGCAGCTAGGCTTGCATGTTCTCCAAACTCAGCCGCTGCTTCAGCAGCAGAGGTAGCATCCTTAAATTTCATGTTCCAATACTACCTACCAATAGAAAAATTACCATAACCATCTCTTGGAAATGATTGTCCATGTTCCAACCTTTCATACTTGAAACATAAGTGGCATGAACCGCCATCATCAACACAATATTTCCTTGAAAGTTCTCCAACAACTCTGGCAGCTAGGCTTGCATGTTCTCCAAACTCAGCCGCTGCTTGAGCAGCAGAGGTAGTATCCTTAAATTTCATGTTCCAATTCTGCTTGCCAATAGAAAAATTACCATTACCATCTCCAGGAAATGATTGCCCATGTTCCAACCTTTTATCCTTGAAACCTAAGTGGCATAAACCAACATCATCAACACAATATTGCCTTGAAAGTTCTACAACAGCTCTGGCAGCTAGGCTTGCATGTTCTGCAAATTCAGCCGCTGCTTGAGTAGCAGAGGTAGCATCCTTAAATTGCATGTTCCAATTCTACCTGCCAACAGAACAATTACCATTACCATCTCCAGGAATTGATTTCCCATGTTGCAACCTTTCATCCTTGAAACCTAAGTGGCATGAACCCCCATCATCAACACAATATTGCCTTGAAAGTTCTCCAATAGCTCTGGTAGCTAGGCTTGCATGTTCTGCAAACTCAGCCGCTGCTTGAGTAGCAGAGGTAGCATCCTTAAATTTCATGTTCCAATTCAACCTGCCAACAGAAAAATTACCATTACCATCTCCAGGAATTGATTTCCCATGTTCCAACCTTTCATCCTTGAAACCTAAGTGGCATGAACCACCATCATCAACACAATATTGCCTTGAAAGTTCTCCAACAGCTCTGGCAGCTAGGCTTGCATGTTCTCCAAACTCAGCCACTGCTTGAGCAGCAGAGGTAGTATCCTTAAATTTCATGTTCCAATTCTGCTTGGCAATAGAACAATTACCATTACCATCTCCAGGAAATGATTGCCCATGTTCCAGCCTTTTATCCTTGAAACCTAAGTGGCATGAACCACTATCATCAACACAATATTGCCTTGAAAGTTCTACAACAGCTCTGGCAGCTAGGCTTGCATGTTCTGCAAACTCAGCCGCTGCTTGAGTAGCAGAGGTAGCATCCTTAAATTGCATGTTCCAATTCTACCTGCCAACAGAAAAATTACCATTACCATCTCCAGGAATTGATTTCCCATGTTGCAACCTTTCATCCTTGAAACCTAAGTGGCATGAACCACCATCATCAACACAATATTGCCTTGAAAGTTCTCCAACAGCTCTGGCAGCTAGGCTTGCATGTTCTCCAAACTTAACCGCTGCATGAGTAGCAGAGGTAGCATCCTTAAATTTCATGTTCCAATTCTACCTGCCAACAGAAAAATTACCATTACCATCTCCAGGAAATGATTGCCCATGTTCCAACCTTTCAGCCTTGAAACCTATGTGACATGAACCACCATCATCAACACAATATTGCCTTGAAAGTTCTCCAACAGTTCTGGCAGCTAGGCTTGCATGTTCTCCAAACTCAGCCACTGCTTGAGTAGCAGAGGTAGTATCGTTAAATTTCATGTTCCAATTCTGCTTGCCAATAGAACAATTACCATTACCATCTCCAGTAAATGATTTCCCATGTTCCTACCTTTTATCCTTGAAACATAGTGGCATGAACCACCATCATCAACACAATATTGCCTTAAAAGTTCTACAACAGCTCTGGCAGCTAGGCTTGCATGTTCTGCAAACTCAGCCGCTGCTTGAGTAGCAGAGGTAGCATCCTTAAATTGCATGTTCCAATTCTACCTGCCAACAGAAAAATTACCATTACCATCTCCAGGAATTGATTTCCCATGTTGCAACCTTTCATCCTCAAACCTAAGTGGCATGAACCACCATCATCAACACAATATTGCCTTGAAAGTTCTCCAACAGCTCTGGCAGCTAGGCTTGCATGTTCTCCAAACTTAACCACTGCTTGAGTAGTAGAGGTAGCATCCTTAAATTTCATGTTCCATTTCTACCTCCCAAAGGAAAAATTACCATTACCATCTCCAGGAAATGATTGCCCATGTTCCAACCTTTCAGCCTTGAAACCTAAGTGGCATGAACCACCATCATCGACACGATATTGCCTTGAAAGTTCTCCAACAGTTCTGGCAGCTAGGCTTGCATGTTCTCCAAACTCAGCCACTGCTTGAGCAGCAGAGGTAGTATCCTTAAATTTCATGTTCCAATTCTGCTTGCCAATAGAACAATTAGCATTACAATCTCCAGGAAATGATTGCCCATGTTTTAACCTTTTATCCTTGAATCCTAAGTGGCATGAACCACCATCATCAACACAATATTGCCTTGAAAGTTCTACAACAGCTCTGGCAGCTAGGCTTGCATGTTCTGCAAACTCAGCCGCTGCTTAAGTAGCAGAGGTAGCATCCTTAAATTGCATGTTCCAATTCTACCTGCTAACAGAAAAATTACCATTACCATCTCAAGGAAATGATTGTCCATGTCCTAACCTTTCATCCTTGAAACCTATGTGGCATGAACCGCCATAATCAACAAAATATTTCCTTGAAAGTTCCCCAACAACTCTGGCAGCTAGGCTTGCATGTTCTCCAAACTCAGCCACTGCTTGAGCAACAGAGGTAGTATCCTTAAATTTCATGTTCCAATACTGCCTACCAACAGAAAAATTACCATTACCATCTCAAGGAAATGATTGCCCATGTTCCAACCTTTCATCCTTGAAACCTAAGTGGCATGAACCACCATCATCAACACAATATTGCCTTGAAAGTTCTCCAACAGATCTGGTAGCTAAGCTTGCATGTTCTCCAAACTCAGCTGCTGATTGAGCAGCAAAGGTAGTATCCTTAAATTTCATGTTCCAATTCTGCTTGCCAACAGAAAAATTACCATTACCATCTCCAGGAATTGATTTCCCATGTTCCAACCTTTCATCCTTGAAACCTAAGTGGCATGAACCACCATCATCAACACAATATTGCCTTGAAAGTTCTACAACAGCTCTGGCAGCTAGGATTGCATGTTCTGCAAACTCAGCTGCTGCTTGAGTAGCAGAGGTAGCATCCTTAAATTTCATGTTCCAATTCTACCTGCCAACAGAAAAATTACCATTACCATCTCCAGGAAATGATTGCCCATGTTCCAAACTTTTATCCTTGAAACCTAAGTGGCATGAACCACCATCATCAACACAATATTACCTTGAAAGTTCTACAACAGCTCTGGCAGCTAGGCTTGCGTGTTCTGCAAACTCAGCCGCTGCTTGAGTAGCAGAGGTAGCATCCTTAAATTGCATGTTCCAATTCTACCTGCCAACAGAAAAATTACCATTACCATCTCCAGGAATTGATTTCCCATGTTCCAACCTTTTATCCTTGAAACCTAAGTGGCATGAACCACCATCATCAACACAATATTGCCTTGAAAGTTCTCCAACAGCTCTGGCAGCTAGGCTTGCATGTTCTGCAAACTCAGCCGCTGCTTGAGTAGCAGAGGTAGCATCCTTAAATTTCATGTTCCAATTCTACCTGCCAACAGAAAAATTACCATTACCATCTCTAGGAATTGATTTCCCATGTTCCAATCTTTCACCCTTGAAACCTAAGTGGCATGAACCACCATCATCAACACAATATTGCCTTGAAAGTTTTCCAACAGCTCTGGCAGCTAGGCTTGCATGTTCTCCAAACTCAACCGCTGCTTGAGTAGAAGACGTAGTATCCTTAAATTTCATGTTCCAATTTTGCTTGCCAACAGAAAAATTACCATTACCATCTCCAGGAAATGCTTGCCCATGTTCAAAACTTTCATCGTTGAAACCTAAGTGGCATGAACCACCATCATCAGCATAATATTGCCTTGAAAGTTCTACAACAGCTCTGGCAGCTAGGCTTGCGTGTTCTGCAAACTCAGCTGCTGCTTGAGTAGCAGAGGTAGCATCCTTAAATTACATGTTCCAATTCTACCTGCCAACAGAAAAATTACCATTACCATCTCCAGGAATTGATTTCCCATGTTCCAACCTTTCATCCTTGAAACCTAAGTGGCATGAACCACCATCATCAACACAATATTGCCTTGAAAGTTCTCCAACAGCTCTGGCAGCTAGGCTTGCATGTTCTGCAAACTCAGCCGCTGCTTGAGTAGCAGAGGTAGCATCCTTAAATTTCATGTTCCAATTCTACCTGCCAACAGAAAAATTACCATTACCATCTCTAGGAATTGATTTCCCATGTTCCAATCTTTCACCCTTGAAACCTAAGTGGCATGAACCACCATCATCAACACAATATTGCCTTGAAAGTTCTCCAACAGCTCTGGTAGCTAGGCTTGCATGTTATCCAAACTTAACCGCTGCTTGAGTAGCAGAGGTAGCATCCTTAAATTTCATGTTCCAATTCTACCTGCCAAAAGAAAAATTACCATTACCATCTCCAGGAAATGATTGCCCATGTTCCAACCTTTCAGCCTTGAAACCTAAGTGGCATGAACCACCATCATCAACACAATATTGCCTTGAATGTTCTCCAACAGTTCTGGCAGCTAGGCTTGCATGTTCTCCAAACTCAGCCACTGCTTGAGCAGCAGAGGTAGTATCCTTAAATTTCATGTTCCAATTCTACTTGCCAATAGAACAATTACCATTACCATCTCCAGGAAATGATTTCCCATGTTCCAACCTTTCATCCTTGAATCCTAAGTGGCATGAACCACCATCATCAACACATTATTGCCTTTAAAGTTCTACAATAGCTCTGGCAGCTAGGCTTGCATGTTCTGCAAACTCAGCCGCTGCTTGAGTAGCAGAGGTAGCATCCTTAAATTGCATGTTCCAATTCTACCTGCCAACAGAAAAATTACCATTACCATCTGCAGGAATTGATTTCCCATGTTGCAACCTTTCATCCTCAAACCTAAGTGGCATGAACCACCATCATCAACACAATATTGCCTTGAAAGTTCTCCAACAACTCTGGCAGCTAGGCTTGCATGTTCTCCAAACTCAGCCACTGCTTGAGCAGCAGAGGTAGTATCCTTAAATTTCATGTTCCAATTCTGCTTGCCAACAGAAAAATTACCATTACCATCTCCAGGAAATGATTGCCCATGTTCCAGCCTTTTATCCTTGAAACCTAAGTGGCATGAACCACCATCATCAACATAATATTGCCTTGAAAGTTCTCCAACAGTTCTGGCAGCTAGGCTTGCATGTTCTGCAAACTCAGCCGCTGCTTGAGCAGCAAAGGTAGTATCCTTCAATTGCATGTTCCAATTCTGCTTGCCAACAGAACAATTACCATTACCATCTCCAGGAAATGATTGCCCATGTTCCAAACTTTTATCCTTGAAACCTAAGTGGCATGAACCACCATCATCAACACATTATTGCCTTTAAAGTTCTACAACAGCTCTGGCAGCTAGGCTTGCATGTTCTGCAAACTCAGCCGCTGCTTGAGTAGCAGAGGTAGCATCCTTAAATTGCATGTTCCAATTCTACCTGCCAACAGAAAAATTACCATTACCATCTCAAGGAAATGATTGTCCATGTTCCAACCTTTCATCCTTGAAACCTATGTGGCATGAACCGCCATAATCAACACAATATTGCCTTGAAAGTTCTCCAACAACTCTGGCAGCTAGGCTTGCATGTTCTCAAAACTCAGCCACTGCTTGAGCAGCAGAGGTAGTATCCTTAAATTTCATGTTCCAATTCTGCTTGCCAATAGAACAATTACCATTACCATCTCCAGGAAATGATTGCCCATGTTCCAGCCTTTTATCCTTGAAACCTAAGTGGCATGAACCACTATCATCAACACAATATTGCCTTGAAAGTTCTACAACAGCTCTGGCAGCTAGGCTTGCATGTTCTGCAAACTCAGCCGCTGCTTGAGTAGCAGAGGTAGCATCCTTAAATTGCATATTCCAATTCTACCTGCCAACAGAAAAATTACCATTACCATCTCCAGGAAATGATTGCCCATGTTCCAAACTTTTATCCTTGAAACCTAAGTGGCATGAACCACCATCATCAACACAATATTACCTTGAAAGTTCTACAACAGCTCTGGCAGCTAGGCTTGCGTGTTCTGCAAACTCAGCCGCTGCTTGAGTAGCAGAGGTAGCATCCTTAAATTGCATGTTCCAATTCTACCTGCCAACAGAAAAATTACCATTACCATCTCCAGGAATTGATTTCCCATGTTCCAACCTTTCATCCTTGAAACCTAAGTGGCATGAACCACCATCATCAACACAATATTGCCTTGAAAGTTCTCCAACAGCTCTGGCAGCTAGGCTTGCATGTTCTGCAAACTCAGCCGCTGCTTGAGTAGCAGAGGTAGCATCCTTAAATTTCATGTTCCAATTCTACCTGCCAACAGAAAAATTACCATTACCATCTCCAGGAATTGATTTCCCATGTTCCAATCTTTCACCCTTGAAACCTAAGTGGCATGAACCACCATCATCAACACAATATTGCCTTGAAAGTTTTCCAACAGCTCTGGCAGCTAGGCTTGCATGTTCTCCAAACTCAACCGCTGCTTGAGTAGAAGACGTAGTATCCTTAAATTTCATGTTCCAATTTTGCTTGCCAACAGAAAAATTACCATTACCATCTCCAGGAAATGCTTGCCCATGTTCAAAACTTTCATCGTTGAAACCTAAGTGGCATGAACCACCATCATCAACATAATATTGCCTTGAAAGTTCTCCAACAGTTCTGGCAGCTAGGCTTGCATGTTCTACAAACTCAGCCGCTGCTTGAGCAGCAAAGGTAGTATCCTTAAATTTCATGTTCCAATTCTGCTTGCCAACAGAACAATTACCATTACCATCTCCAGGAAATGATTGCCCATGTTCCAACCTTTTATCCTTGAAACCTAAGTTGCATGAACCACCATCATCAACACATTATTGCCTTTAAAGTTCTACAACAGCTCTGGCAGCTAGGCTTGCATGTTCTGCAAACTCAGCCGCTGCTTGAGTAGCAGAGGTAGCATCCTTAAATTGCATGTTCCAATTCTACCTGCCAACAGAAAAATTACCATTACCATCTGCAGGAATTGATTTCCCATGTTGCAACCTTTCATCCTCAAACCTAAGTTGCATGAACCACCATCATCAACACAATATTGCCTTGAAAGTTCTCCAACAACTCTGGCAGCTAGGCTTGCATGTTCTCCAAACTCAGCCACTGCTTGAGCAGCAGAGGTAGTATCCTTAAATTTCATGTTCCAATTCTGCTTGCCAACAGAAAAATTACCATTACCATCTCCAGGAAATGATTGCCCATGTTCCAGCCTTTTATCCTTGAAACCTAAGTGGCATGAACCACCATCATCAACATAATATTGCCTTGAAAGTTCTCCAACAGTTCTGGCAGCTAGGCTTGCATGTTCTGCAAACTCAGCCGCTGCTTGAGCAGCAAAGGTAGTATCCTTCAATTGCATGTTCCAATTCTGCTTGCCAACAGAACAATTACCATTACCATCTCCAGGAAATGATTGCCCATGTTCCAAACTTTTATCCTTGAAACCTAAGTGGCATGAACCACCATCATCAACACATTATTGCCTTTAAAGTTCTACAACAGCTCTGGCAACTAGGCTTGCATGTTCTGCAAACTCAGCCGCTGCTTGAGTAGCAGAGGTAGCATCCTTAAATTGCATGTTCCAATTCTACCTGCCAACAGAAAAATTACCATTACCATCTCAAGGAAATGATTGTCCATGTTCCAACCTTTCATCCTTGAAACCTATGTGGCATGAACCGCCATAATCAACACAATATTGCCTTGAAAGTTCTCCAACAACTCTGGCAGCTAGGCTTGCATGTTCTCAAAACTCAGCCACTGCTTGAGCAGCAGAGGTAGTATCCTTAAATTTCATGTTCCAATTCTGCTTGCCAATAGAACAATTACCATTACCATCTCCAGGAAATGATTGCCCATGTTCCAGCCTTTTATCCTTGAAACCTAAGTGGCATGAACCACTATCATCAACACAATATTGCCTTGAAAGTTCTACAACAGCTCTGGCAGCTAGGCTTGCATGTTCTGCAAACTCAGCCGCTGCTTGAGTAGCAGAGGTAGCATCCTTAAATTGCATATTCCAATTCTACCTGCCAACAGAAAAATTACCATTACCATCTCCAGGAAATGATTGCCCATGTTCCAAACTTTTATCCTTGAAACCTAAGTGGCATGAACCACCATCATCAACACAATATTACCTTGAAAGTTCTACAACAGCTCTGGCAGCTAGGCTTGCGTGTTCTGCAAACTCAGCCGCTGCTTGAGTAGCAGAGGTAGCATCCTTAAATTGCATGTTCCAATTCTACCTGCCAACAGAAAAATTACCATTACCATCTCCAGGAATTGATTTCCCATGTTCCAACCTTTCATCCTTGAAACCTAAGTGGCATGAACCACCATCATCAACACATTATTGCCTTGAAAGTTCTCCAACAGCTCTGGCAGCTAGGCTTGCATGTTCTGCAAACTCAGCCGCTGCTTGAGTAGCAGAGGTAGCATCCTTAAATTGCATGTTCCAATTCTACCTGCCAACAGAAAAATTACCATTACCATCTCAAGGAAATGATTGTCCATGTTCCAACCTTTCATCCTTGAAACCTATGTGGCATGAACCGCCATAATCAACACAATATTGCCTTGAAAGTTCTCCAACAACTCTGGCAGCTAGGCTTGCATGTTCTCAAAACTCAGCCACTGCTTGAGCAGCAGAGGTAGTATCCTTAAATTTCATGTTCCAATTCTGCTTGCCAATAGAAAAATTACCATTACCATCTCCAGGAAATGATTGCCCATGTTCCAGCCTTTTATCCTTGAAACCTAAGTGGCATGAACCACTATCATCAACACAATATTGCCTTGAAAGTTCTACAACAGCTCTGGCAGCTAGGCTTGCATGTTCTGCAAACTCAGCCGCTGCTTGAGTAGCAGAGGTAGCATCCTTAAATTGCATATTCCAATTCTACCTGCCAACAGAAAAATTACCATTACCATCTCCAGGAAATGATTGCCCATGTTCCAAACTTTTATCCTTGAAACCTAAGTGGCATGAACCACCATCATCAACACAATATTACCTTGAAAGTTCTACAACAGCTCTGGCAGCTAGGCTTGCGTGTTCTGCAAACTCAGCCGCTGCTTGAGTAGCAGAGGTAGCATCCTTAAATTGCATGTTCCAATTCTACCTGCCAACAGAAAAATTACCATTACCATCTCCAGGAATTGATTTCCCATGTTCCAACCTTTCATCCTTGAAACCTAAGTGGCATGAACCACCATCATCAACACAATATTGCCTTGAAAGTTCTCCAACAGCTCTGGCAGCTAGGCTTGCATGTTCTGCAAACTCAGCCGCTGCTTGAGTAGCAGAGGTAGCATCCTTAAATTTCATGTTCCAATTCTACCTGCCAACAGAAAAATTACCATTACCATCTCCAGGAATTGATTTCCCATGTTCCAATCTTTCACCCTTGAAACCTAAGTGGCATGAACCACCATCATCAACACAATATTGCCTTGAAAGTTTTCCAACAGCTCTGGCAGCTAGGCTTGCATGTTCTCCAAACTCAACCGCTGCTTGAGTAGAAGACGTAGTATCCTTAAATTTCATGTTCCAATTTTGCTTGCCAACAGAAAAATTACCATTACCATCTCCAGGAAATGCTTGCCCATGTTCAAAACTTTCATCGTTGAAACCTAAGTGGCATGAACCACCATCATCAACATAATATTGCCTTGAAAGTTCTACAACAACTCTCGCAGCTAGGCTTGCGTGTTCTGCAAACTCAGCCGCTGCTTGAGTAGCAGAGGTAGCATCCTTAAATTACATGTTCCAATTCTACCTGCCAACAGAAAAATTACCATTACCATCTCCAGGAATTGATTTCCCATGTTCCAACCTTTCATCCTTGAAACCTAAGTGGCATGAACCACCATCATCAACACAATATTGCCTTGAAAGTTCTCCAACAGCTCTGGCAGCTAGGCTTGCATGTTCTGCAAACTCAGCCGCTGCTTGAGTAGCAGAGGTAGCATCCTTAAATTTCATGTTCCAATTCTACCTGCCAACAGAAAAATTACCATTACCATCTCTAGGAATTGATTTCCCATGTTCCAATCTTTCACCCTTGAAACCTAAGTGGCATGAACCACCATCATCAACACAATATTGCCTTGAAAGTTTTCCAACAGCTCTGGCAGCTAGGCTTGCATGTTCTCCAAACTCAACCGCTGCTTGAGTAGAAGACGTAGTATCCTTAAATTTCATGTTCCAATTTTGCTTGCCAACAGAAAAATTACCATTACCATCTCCAGGAAATGCTTGCCCATGTTCAAAACTTTCATCGTTGAAACCTAAGTGGCATGAACCACCATCATCAACATAATATTGCCTTGAAAGTTCTCCAACAGTTCTGGCAGCTAGGCTTGCATGTTCTACAAACTCAGCCGCTGCTTGAGCAGCAAAGGTAGTATCCTTAAATTTCATGTTCCAATTCTGCTTGCCAACAGAACAATTACCATTACCATCTCCAGGAAATGATTGCCCATGTTCCAACCTTTTATCCTTGAAACCTAAGTTGCATGAACCACCATCATCAACACATTATTGCCTTTAAAGTTCTACAACAGCTCTGGCAGCTAGGCTTGCATGTTCTGCAAACTCAGCCGCTGCTTGAGTAGCAGAGGTAGCATCCTTAAATTGCATGTTCCAATTCTACCTGCCAACAGAAAAATTACCATTACCATCTGCAGGAATTGATTTCCCATGTTGCAACCTTTCATCCTCAAACCTAAGTGGCATGAACCACCATCATCAACACAATATTGCCTTGAAAGTTCTCCAACAGCTCTGGTAGCTAGGCTTGCATGTTATCCAAACTTAACCGCTGCTTGAGTAGCAGAGGTAGCATCCTTAAATTTCATGTTCCAATTCTACCTGCCAAAAGAAAAATTACCATTACCATCTCCAGGAAATGATTGCCCATGTTCCAACCTTTCAGCCTTGAAGCCTAAGTGGCATGAACCACCATCATCAACACAATATTGCCTTGAATGTTCTCCAACAGTTCTGGCAGCTAGGCTTGCATGTTCTCCAAACTCAGCCACTGGTTGAGCAGCAGAGGTAGTATCCTTAAATTTCATGTTCCAATTCTGCTTGCCAATAGAACAATTACCATTACCATCTCCAGGAAATGATTTCCCATGTTCCAACCTTTTATCCTTGAATCCTAAGTGGCATGAACCACCATCATCAACACAATATTGCCTTGAAAGTTCTACAACAGCTCTGGCAGCTAGGCTTGCATGTTCTGCAAACTCAGCCGCTGCTTGAGTAGCAGAGGTAGTATCCTTAAATTGCATGTTCCAATTCTACCTGCCAACAGAAAAATTACCATTACCATCTCAAGGAAATGATTGTCCATGTTCCAACCTTTCATCCTTGAAACCTATGTGGCATGAACCGCCATAATCAACACAATATTTCCTTGAAAGTTCTCCAACAACTCTGGCAGCTAGGCTTGCATGTTCTCCAAACTCAGCCACTGCTTGAGCAGCAGAGGTAGTATCCTTAAATTTCATGTTCCAATTCTGCTTGCCTATAGAACAATTACCATTACCATCTCCAGGAAATGATTGCCCATGTTCCAGCCTTTTATCCTTGAAACCTAAGTGGCATGAACCACTATTATCAACACAATATTGCCTTGAAAGTTCTACAACAGCTCTGGCAGCTAGGCTTGCATGTTCTGCAAACTCAGCCGCTACTTGAGTAGTAGAGGTAGCATCCTTAAATTGCATATTCCAATTCTACCTGCCAACAGAAAAATTACAATTACCATCTCCAGGAATTGATTTCCCATGTTGCAACCTTTCATCCTTGAAACCTAAGTGGCATGAACCACCATCATCAACACAATATTGCCTTGAAAGTTCTCAAACAGCTCTGGCAGCTAGGCTTGCATGTTCTCCAAACTTAACCGCTGCATGAGTAGCAGAGGTAGCATCCTTAAATTTCATGTTCCAATTCTACCTGCCAACAGAAAAATTACCATTACCATCTCCAGGAAATGATTGCCCATGTTCCAACCTATCAGCCTTGAAACCTAAGTGACATGAACCACCATCATCAACACAATATTGCCTTGAAAGTTCTCCAACAGTTCTGGCAGCTAGGCTTGCATGTTCTCCAAACTCAGCCACTGCTTGAGTAGCAGAGGTAGTATCGTTAAATTTCATGTTCCAATTCTGCTTGCCAATAGAACAATTACCATTACCATCTCCAGGAAATGATTGCCCATGTTCCAACCTTTTATCCTTGAAACCTAAGTGGCATGAACCACCATCATCAACACAATATTGCCTTGAAAGTTCTACAACAGCTCTGGCAGCTAGGCTTGCATGTTCTGCAAACTCAGCCGCTGCTTGAGTAGCAGAGGTAGCATCCTTAAATTGCATGTTCCAATTCTACCTGCCAACAGAAAAATTACCATTACCATCTCCAGGAATTGATTTCCCATGTTGCAACCTTTCATCCTCAAACCTTAGTGGCATGAACCACCATCATCAACACAATATTGCCTTGAAAGTTCTCCAACAGCTCTGGCAGCTAGGCTTGCATGTTCTCCAAACTTAACCGCTGCTTGAGTAGCAGAGGTAGCATCCTTAAAT